>NW_010246711.1:0-62767 GCF_000690775.1 Eurypyga helias
CCATTCTATGATTCTATGATAGCTCATTTTAAACACCTGCCAGGTTCTGCACCAACCCTGAGGAGCATTCAACAGCCACTACAAAAACTGTAGGTAATATATTCAGCTAAGGGAAGGTTGAGTTAGTTCATTACTGGAAATGCAGAGGGACTGTAGCATTTCATTGAGTTATCTCCACTTGTACAACTGCAATTTAAAAAAAAAAGGCTTTAAAAATCTACTTGCAAGACTGAAGCATAGATGTAGATAGCTCCTAATCTTCCACAGCTGCATCCAGCCTTTAAGATTACACAGTGAGAAAATGGGTGACAAGACCGACCTAGTTGGATACCATCCCTTGCCAGCGAGGAAAAGCACCTGCCCACACCTAGCCACTATGTAGTCACACAACCCCTCCTGTTTCACTCTTTCTGAGCTCACATTAACAAGGTCAGAGTGCTGCTACCAAGGAGAAATACATTATACAATACAAATACAATATACATCTGGCGTATAACAAACAGCACTGTTAATCAAGAGAGAGACTTTCCCTGGCCCTTGCCCAGATGCACAGAGCTATAAACAAGCATATGGGGAGTTTTGGTCCTTTTTTTTGCATTCTCTGGGCAAAGGCAGGCTTTGGGAAAAGCAATGACTGCTTTTTCTATCAACCCCTCAAGTGCAAACTCCCGCCAGGGGCCTTGGAAATGAGAGCCACGGTGTCAGCCCCAGTCCAGTCGCACTCTGGGGTGCTGGCCAGCTGAAAAGGAGCATGCACGCTGTTATCTCTTTTGGGCAGAACCACTCAGAATTAATGCGTAACAACACACATTGACTTATATAATGGTTTAGTTCTGAAATGCTTTGAAGTTGTGTAACTAATCACCAGAACAGTCAGGACCTTGTCTCTTCCCAATTCCCTTTTTTTTTAAAAAAAAAAAAAAAGAATCAACAGTTCAGAATTGTGGTCTGAGACTAATTCAGACTCATTAAACACCAGTGTAAACATCTATGCTTTTCCCATTTAAAAATGCAATTCCAAATTAATTCAAGCATCAACAATAATACCCAGACACACAGTGCTCCGAGCAAGTACAACTCAAAGTATATCTGCTAATTTTGTCATAACTTCCATAACTAACAGTTGATCTATTCACCAGCTGAGCAGAGGTGAGCCTATCAGAAGAAAAGATGTATATAAAAAAACACTTTATCCATTGGTCATTAATGTTACAGCTGAGTTGTTTTTATTCAAAGACTCATCTAAGAAATGCTCAAGAAAATTCTGATAGTAAAATTTCAATTAGAATTGTCCAATCAGGCTGCCTGTCTGCCTACTTACCTGAAAATTTGCACCCCTATGACTTCTGCAAAAACCCATCATCGTTATCTGAGGAATTCTATAAGATGATCGGGAGCTTACAGAAAACAATTTTTTTTGATAGGGTTACTAAGTGTCGCTTCAATTTTGCCATGCAAGAGTGACCCAGGCCATGTGTTTTGGGTGGGTATTTTTTGGGGTGGTTGGGTTTTGTTTTGTTTGTTTGTTTGTTTTATTCTGTCACCAGAAATGTGCCTGTGGTTGAGAAGACAAGGTCTGCAGTTCAAATAATAAATTCTTCCACCAGCAGTCCTTTCCTATTCCTTGACAAAGTCTGTAATACATGATGCTTTATTAGCCACACCTGATAAATGCATCCAAGAAAGAATGACACAAAGTTCTCATTTTTAAGGGGACTACAGAAATAGGCCAGCAGCCAAAGAAATATTTAAATGCACAAACATGCTCATACATGTATACGCAAACAAAGCATTTCAGAAAAATTCTGGTAGCACACTACAACATAATCCTCTCTGTCATCAACACCTACTATTATTTATTCACAGCTTTTCAAGACTGAGATGAAAGAACTGCTCTCCCAACATCCATCCTTAGATGACTAAATTTACAGTAGCAAAATAGCAATAAAAATAAATCTTTGAGAAATGCTGCAGTTTTAATTCATGATGTTGTATCATACTGAGAAATCAGGTCTCTGTCTGAATGCTAGAGTCTGACTATGTAGGAGTCAAACATCCATTTCTGTATAAGTTATTCCTTCATGACAGAATTCCTGTGGATTTTTTTACTGTTATTATTAACTGCACTGGAACTATCTGATCTTTTTGTCATAACCCAGTAGCTACCGTATCAAGTAAAACTTTAAAAATGTGATTGCAAGAGCTACTGCCCTGTTTACAACTTTTGCAGTGTGGTAATTTTCCAGATAAAGGAAGATGTTGTCAGTCACTGTAAACTACATGGGACCTCATTACTGAGTACAGACATTCCAATTAATCTTAAATACATGTGGTGCCAAGAGAGTAATTAGCAACAATAAATTGCTGTGATTTTTTAAAGTAACAATCGCTCCTACAAATCTCATTAATGCTGCATAAGCCCCAAAATATCAAAGTGTATTATTTACTAGTGCTATTTTTAAAGACACAAGTTCTGATTTTCACCGATGAGCAACACAATTCACGAAGTTAGTCATTTTAGCAAACTCCTCCATGGAAGTCCAAAGAAAGCATGTGAATTATGCAAAATCAAGCATCAAAAGCTATTAAATGCAAGAATTAAAATTGTTTATGCAGTCTTTACTTGGACCCTTTGTGCATCTGCAGTTTGATACAATACCTTTCTTTTTTTCCCCTTAAGAATTTATGTTCTTTATAATAAATATCCATTTAATTATTCACTTTTTCCTTTTATATATGTTATTTAGTGCATGATCCTAAATCTTGAATGCAATCTGCTTGTGCTGGATGTTGCTTGGGGTGGCACACTCTATATTTGCCTCCCCAGTTTTCTTGGGAGAGGAAGAGTTATTACCCTCCCCATTTTACAGAAACAAGAGCAGCTCCAAAAGATTAAGGCCACCACTGTATGGAGTATTTAGCATATTTCCTGCTTTTGAAAAGATCAGCAAAAAATATACACCTTGTTTGTACAAAGTAGATCTCATAGTAGCCTCCTCTGCAAGCTTTCAGAAATGATAGTCTGCTTCTAATCAGTGAATCAGCAAATGAGGAACAGACAACTAATGACTTTTACCATGTTTGTATTAGGAACTGCCTTGTGCTATGCCAGCAACTAAAGGGTTAAGAGAGGCTATTCATCTACCTGAATGTCACTAATGGATTGTCCAGCAACAGGAAAAGGGTTGCAGGTGGGGTGGGAAGATGGGGTTGCCACACAGAGACAGGCTGCCCAGCAGAAGCCTGTCCGTTAGGGACTGGCTGAGATGTGAAAGCGCAGTCACACCTCCCGCAAGGAGTAAAACAAAGGGTAGGTACAGCACTGTGTTCCCTCACTCCCAGAACCAGCCCTAGAGCTGCAGTGTGGACCACAGAGCTTATAAACCCAGGTGAAAACCACAGCAAAGCGTTAATTCTTTGACTGGTGGCACAGTTGCAGGCATGAGAACTTTTTTGGAGCTGGCTAGTGGCAAAGGAGGTGCCGGCGGGTCACAGTGTGGTGACACCAGAAGGAAGCAGAACAGCAGCACCAGCACCTTGGAGGAGCTGGGAAGCACTCACCTTAGTCACCAGGTCCTTCGATGGCCACAGACAAACCCAATAGGAAGATATGGTTTGGGGGTGGATATCCTTACCGAGGCCTGCCTTTTTTTTTTTTTTTTTAATAAAAATTTGTAGTTGTTCGGATCAATGGTTATGACCAGTTGCTTCATGCTATTTTGAGGGGAGATCACAAGATGCCTGCCACGGCCTGATTCCCAAGCGGCTCTTGGCAGCCAGCTGTGAAGGTGGCATTAATAAAGTCGCATGCTAGGTTGTGAGAAGCAAGAAGGTCTGTTAGCACCCTTACATCAATCTATTTTTTAGTGGAAACACTGCAGAAGTTGGGCCCAAGAAGAGCTTTTGGATAATAGCAAGTGGCTTCAGGCGTTAGACACTACTGCACATCATCCTGTATCATTTCCGCCTGCTCAGTCACAGCTGATAGTGTAGCAGCTGGGCACTTAGAGTTTTGTGAGAACTGGCTTAATGAGAGACTGAAGAACACATTTCACTCAGTTGCTGAGAGATAAACCAACCCACAAAACAAGAAATTGATTTGAAGCTTTAATCAAAAGAAATGAGAAAAGGCTTCACATAGATGTGTCTATACCACTGGGAGATGATTCTCCTATAATTTCAGATTGCTATAAGAGAAGTCTTGCAGGCCTCAGCTAGAGTTTTTTCTTTTTCTATCTCGTGGGAGCATTTGGAGCTTTGGAAGAGAAGGCTAAAATCACAGATGGACCCGTTCCTCCATGATAAAGAAAAATTTGCACAACAGAGTCTCGAGGAAGTCCAACTGGTACCAAATGCATTTACAGAAGGCATCTCCTCCTAAACATAGTAATTAATATTGTTCTCTTACTCTAAATTACTGAACCGTTAAGGACAACATGAAGATCCACGGAAGTACAGCTTACGAAGTTTATTAACCAGACTACAAGAAAAACAAACTATGATATCAGATTAACTGTAGGATCATAGCATACTTCAGGTCGGAAGGGACCTTAGGGGTTCTCTGTTCCAACCTCCTGCTCCTAGGAGGGTCAGCTATGAGATCAGACCAAGTCACTCAGGGCTTTATACTGCTGGGTCTTGAAAACGTCTGTGGAAACTTAAAAAGACTCTCATAGTCTTCTACCTCGACAAGTTCCAGCTGGGACTCAGTATAGATCATTTGACAGAAAATCTTAACCTCCAACATAGCAGTGAATACTATGTTTGACAGATGCCTTCCATGTGTAAGATCTAAAAGAGATGGAGGGATAGGAGGGAGAATAGGAAGAACAACATTTGAACACTTTCAACTATGCCAGTTCCTCTTCTTCAACCCTCACTTCCTCCGAAAAAAGGCAAAAAGTCTTTACACACACTTAGGCTGCCAGAGTGTTTGATTTGGTGGCTTGCAGTAGAAAGAATCCAGAAACCAAGATGACATTTATAGAAATCGTTCCCATTTCTAATGCTCATAATGGCTCCAATTTCTATAACATAAAGTTAAATTCCATCCCCAGGAAGTGAGATTTCTTTAACAAGAGCTGCTGAGTAAGCTTATGGCATTGTAGAATAGAGGCTGTACTCATCGCCATTAATACATCTTTGCTGCTATGAGATTAAGTGGAAAATGCCTAATCACAATAACAAAAATTCATCAGTAATCCACTAATGCCTAATAGCACATTTACTTCTGTGTTGGTTTGCACTAAGTAGCTCGATGAGAAACCAATGTTCAGGAAAACCGAGCCGAGACTTCAGGCTACTTAATAACTGAATTGCAAGATGATTTTTAAACAGAAAGAAATGTTTCTTCAGAGAGCTAATGCACCTATTTAGCAGATGCTGAAGGATTTCTTGGAATACATGCCTTTTCTGAGAATTTACTCCCAAATAAGCTAGCCTATTGCACGCTGTCAACTTTTCTTTAACTCTGAGTGTGGATATCAGCATGTATTAAGTGAACAAAATTAATTCATATATTTTCTATGCCCACAATTTCCACAGTAGGTGTTAAGATACAGTAGCTAATATAATTTAAAATCTTAGTGTCCTTCACAGATTTTTTCAGGCTAGTTAAATCCGTAAGACCAACCTAGATTTAAAACCTGTGTTAACATAATAACATATAGTGATGCAACTTTTTACACCATTCTTAATACTGTCAAAAAATCCTCTGATACTCAGCTAGAAGGAAGAAAATCCTTGCCAAAACACCCTCTTTTTCTCTGGAAGCTGATATAAAATCTGGCAAAAAAAAATAGTGAATCCTATGCCACTATAAAGTCTTTTCCAGGGTGGACTCAGTCTTGCAGGTAATTTCCTAGGTCATTCCACCTTGCTTATAACAAGGTAAAAAAAAAAGTATATTAGAAAAATGTTTTATTGTAAGATTAAGAGGTTTTCTAGACTAAGTTAAAAATTTATCTGTTCTCTCTCCATTAATTCCCTCTCCCTCTGATAGTATTTATTATTAATTATGACTCATTTACAGCACAGGGTTTATTCCTTAGTTTGAAGGTTGTTCGAAAGATACTACAGGAAAGAAAACAGCCATGTGGTACACCTATTTCACTCCCAAGTGTGGCAGGAGACTTGGACATCTGACCCTCCCATCCAGTTTCATAAATGGGTTTTGTGCTCCAAGCACAAAAGAGACCATGAAATGAGACCAATAGTGTTCATAACAATTAGAGCTGTTGCTTTTCTCTCTCTGAACCATTGTCCCCATCCATCCCCTCCCTACACTTTGGCCATACTTCTTTGGCATTCATTTCCTGAATGCTCTTCAGACTTGGAATGGCATGATCAATGTCAGGCCCACAGCGGCAGTATGGAATGTTATTAAAGGTATATTAGCATCCCAGTTTTGAGGGGGAAAGAGGGCGAGCCCTTAGCAATCATGACTGGCCGGCATCCATCTAGCAGGCCCGACATTACCACAGGAGCTGGGAAGGCCCAAGGTGTGCTCAGCCACACTGCCATGTGAACCACTCCCATGGGGTCAGAAACACTCTGTATATACAGAGAGATAAGAGATTGTGTAGATACAGATTATATGCCAGCTGTACCCACAGAGCGAGGGAAGTTAGAGAGGGGGACTCTGGAACTGCACAGGTACTAGTTCGTAACAAATGAGTGAACGCTAACTGGCTTCCCTCCCTCCACAGTTGTAGATGGAACACCTAGCATTAGCTTCCACTTGCCAACATGTTTGTTTAGAAGTGGTGAGCAACTTGCCACACGTAGTCCTTGCTGGTTTTCAAACTGAGGTAGAATGAACATTTTCTCCAAGCTGGTTAGACCTCTAATTAAATACTACTGACATCTCCATCCTGCACTAGGTTTGCTATACATTTTACCTTACAAGTAAAGTCATTTACGTGTTCTTCAAACCTACAGCCTAAGGAAAAATATCTTAGGGAGCTAGGAGTCAGAAGCTATAAATGACTCACCCAGTTAGGACAGTGCCATTGCATCGTGTTTCTTTAAAAAAACCAATAACATAACGACCTGAATATTTGCTATAATTCATATTAACTGGAAGGAGCTGTCAAAGTATGACAGATTATTTTATCTTCATAAGGAGGCAGAAAAGATTTAGTCATATCTGTTGATTCAAAAGGCTGATCTATGTTTCATCAAATTCAACAGCTTGCTCTCTGTCTTCTCATACAGCATCTACTTTCTGTGGTTTTAATTCATTAACCATAGTATCCACTCAGGAGTGACATGGAAAATCTTTCTGCCTTCCCTTTTGGCTTGGTCTCCTTTTTTAAAATGAGGTACCAAATGTAATTAGCTTCCTTATCTATTTATTTAGTACTGAAACAATATATAAAAGCCAGCAAAGAAGCAAGCAGTTGTTGAACTGAGCTTGAGAAAGCAGCCTGCAATGCATTTGACTGGTGGCACTTAGTCTATGCCCCAAATGAAAGATGTGATCTCCTGCAATCTTCTCTCTCTCCCATTCATGAGAGTTGAAAGATAGTGCCTTCATCCTTGGCTCCCTTAGAGACAGATCTTACTGACTGAGTAATACACAAGAGCATCTTCCTCTGACATACAGTGCAGGTAAGCCACAGCATAATCCACTGCTGCCAGCCCACTAAATGGCTGCTCAATGTCTAGGGTGCTTGACATCCAATATATCCTTTTCAAAGCACACTAAAGCAAGCAGTCCACTGCAGCAGCAGCTCTCTTCTTCAGAAATCTGGGTATGTATCTGCCCCTAGGAGGCCAGCTTCCTTTGAACAGATAGCATTCTCATGGTGTAAAAGTGTGAAATATTTTGTATGAGTGGGTACAAATTCTCACAAGTAAGACAGCAACAACTTTGTATTTACATATTGCCTTTTAAAATTGTTGGTGTAGCTTCTTTATCACTATTAATCACTGCTAAAATAGCCCGGCAAGTAACCAGAACATCAACAGAAGGATTATTTCAGCAATCTCTTAGGTAGGAACACAGCATTTCTTTTTAATACCATTGGGAAATACCTCAAAACACTCTGGGGGCTGCCAACACAGGAATCTGAGTGTTCAACTTCAACACAGTCTAACTGTGCCAGAGCATCTTTGATAATTACAAATGGGTAAAACTAGATTTTTAAATTATGACAATTTTAGCAGTGCTGTGCCTCTTGGCATCATGCCAAAGGTAGATCTGGCCAGATTTATGGGAAAAGAGCAATTTAACTGTTTTCCCAAACAATCTGTTTTATATTTACATAGGGCTGTTGCATGGACCACAAGAAGAGACTGTTTTGATTACCTCTGCAGACAATATCTAATTTAGAAACAAGCAAGTGCAAATACCTTCCCATCCAAGTAGTGTTCTATAGTCCCAGTTCTGTAGATAGCACCGCCTACCAGGAAACACAATTATAAGGCTATGCTTGTGTTCAAATGTACTGGGAAACTCTTCAGAGCAATTTTAGGGTAGATTTAAAGATACCAGTTGCTTTTCATTAATAACAGCTGATTTATAGCAACGTGGTTGGAACTAGATGATCTTTAAGGTCCCTTCCAACCCAAACCATTCTATGATTCTATGAAATATCTATATAAATAACTTAAACATGGAAACTCTGGTAAGTTTTATTAACAATTCCTAAAAATGTAGTCAGCTATTTAAAGGAGAAATGGCAATTTTCACTTAGAGAAAATTAATTTGAAAAACTCTTGAAAAAAACACCTTTTTAAATTTTGACATGCAAAACTTATCTTAGAATTCAGATAGACTTATCTTAAAGTGTGAATGTCTGGAAAAAATAACTTTCAGGATGAAGACTGATATAGTAAGTTAAAAATTAGATTTTAAGTGTTTTGGAGAAAAACTTCACTGTTATTTTGCCTTGTACAAGAGGAGAGACTCCAGGCTCCATAGAACACATTCTGAAATATAACAGTCATACAAATGAATAATAAATGTTACCTTTCTGGAGAAGTTAGTGGTTAAAGCTACAGACCAGGGTGTTGTTGCAACCACCGTATGCAGGACCACATGCCTGAGCAGTTGTCCCTCACAGGGTATGATAGAGATGAAAATGCTGTTCAGTTAAAAAAACCTATGGTTTTAAGTACCTTTTAAAAAAAGGACTATCATTAGTATTTTGGTTTGCTCTTAAGCACTTTCTTCTATTTTTTTTAGAAAAATTCAATTTTTTGCTTAGCTGTCTTCCCAAAGTGAAAAAAAAGTGGATCAAACACACATTTCACTTCAACACAGAGTATTTTAGATCAGTCAGATCTTTACCAAAAACCAAAACATCAGAAACAAAGGTGACTAGAAATAAGAATCCTTTCCCATCTAGATAAATAATTTTCTCTAGGTATTTAGCCAGGCTACCTAAAATCCAGGCTGTTACCTTTTTTTTGGATCAAAGAGAGGGATTTAAACCATGATCATCTGCCTTTTAAGAAAATTCCTCTGACAAAAAGCTACATACTCTTCTGGGGGACATTTACCTTTTGAAATCATCCCCCTGCACAGAAGATATTTAAGTTTGCCTCAAAGGAAAGAGCCCTCTCATGAGAGCTGTGGGTCCACTCTTGGAGAGAAGTATATTAGAATTTAATCAAACAGATCCTGTCCAGACCAGGCCTAAACCATAAGACAGTGCAGCACAATCTGCTCAGAAGTAAAATTAGGAAGGAAAATCCCCATGCCATCAATTCCTCAACTACTTTGCCCAGAACCACCTCTCTCTCTTGTTGAATCCTATGATTTTTTTTTCCTTAGAACCCCTTCTTTACCAGCTGTGACTAACAAAGTCTACTAATTTTCAAATCTCTCTTCTAACGTTTTTCCTTGCTGCAGAGAGCCCTTGTGACTTAGGCACTGTCATCTCTGCACTAGTTTAGACGATGAACTCCCCTCTCCCACATCACTGCTATGTGCTCTGACCATGGGCAACAAAAAACCCCAGATGATAGCGTCACCATTTTCACTGAGTTTGTGAATCTACAATGAAGGGGAAAAAAACACCAAACAAGCAAAACACCAAAGAAAAAATAAACAAACACACACACACACACCCAAACTGCTGAAACTTTGGGTGCGTTGGGGTTACTCTTGCTGCTTGATGCTTTTCAGCAGAGGAATCATTTGTTGGAAAAAACCAAACTATGAAGACTTAGAATTTTCTACAGTACCTGTCTGTTCTGTGTCCATCCAGAGCACAAAATACTCTCTTCTTGATGCTAAACCAAGCCTATCCAGCTGGCATAAGAGTGTACAATGCACACCTCACACCTACTTAACGCACCACAGACCTCATCTGATGGGAGCAGTGAACAAGAACTGCTTCTGCTTTGTGTAAAGCAGCACTACATGCAGAAAATGCTCCTAAAAATCTTTACCACACCTTATTCTGGCATCAAACCCCTCATGCCACTTAACAAAGGTTTAACACATTAATGCTATGCTAGTGTAGTGGCAGTATGTGTGTCTACATGGACGATGTTGTGCATACATTTTTAACATTTTTTTTCTAATGTCACCATTGGGAATGGTGCCAGTTACTGCATTTGAAAAAGGACTTTTAAAATGCAGTTCGTGACTTCTCAGCCAGTGTTAAAAATGACTTCCTAATGGCTGGGCTCTGTTCCAGAAAATAATGATTCTCTGTAGCCAGTTCTAGCTCTATAAGCTGTCCCATATGGATAGGGATGCTGTCAACAGAACAGAAATAAATGAATTGTTTACTACTTCAACTTTATCTAGCAGTTTGGATAATAATAGACGTTGAAGGTGAGAAACCTTAAAACAGGGATCAGACTAAAGAATTATTCAAACACATTGGTCAAACTACAAAAAGTTATTTTTCTAAGATTGCCCTGTTCACTCTTGAAGAGTGAAAAATAGCTGTTATTTAGTGAGATCTTAGGCTTAGTATGCAGAAATAAAATGACATTCCCTCTCTCCCCTAGCCACTGGCTTTGTCCCAGTAATTTGGATTGGGAAAAAAGGTTCTGAAATATCATCTCAATGTTAATGGCAACTGTAGTTTGTTTCTTCTTCCTATTCCCTTCAGCTGACTACAGATCATAGCATCACAGTGTTCCACCAAGAATGGAGAACATGATATGTTGCAGCAACACTTGCAGGTCAAAACCACCTGATTTCAAGTAAAGGTGCTCTTTCGTTGGGAAATCTTATTTTTCATTTACTTGTCTTGAAAATTTTAAATGATGTCTGGAAAGTATTCTGCAGAGCTGCTTCTCATGGGCATTCAAAGCTGCACCCGTCATAACAAAAAGTTAATTTTTTTATAATATTATATGATCTACCATACTGGAGCACTGAATTGCTATAAATATTATCTCAATTCAATACAAGTCATTTTGCAGCTGAAGTGCTGAAAAAAAAAAAAAGATGATACAGCAGAAAAAACTTCTTATATTCCACATTTACCCTTTCTTCAAAGAGGTCAGAGAGCGCTACAATCCAGAATGTATGAGATGAAACAATATCACTGTGAGCTATACCTCAAAACAGTGGTCCCGACCGTATCTGACCATAGGCAACTGTACTGACACCGAACAAGCAGTAGGCACCATCGTCCTTTGCTTTTTCTGAAAGCCTAACTTTTATTTTTATGTTTTAATTTCCTATGCCCACAAGCAAAGCTGGAAAGACATGGAGGCAGCACATTGCCTGTGACCCCAGAACAGAGAACAGTATTTTCGGTATTTCCTCAACACCCATCAAAAGATACTTTTCCCATGTCTTAACTTGCCAATTCCTCTTGGTTGATATTTCTCATCCCAAAAATGATGATCTGTAACTATCCATATTTCTATTGTGAGAGAAGGCTAAGAATCAGGGAAAGAAGAAAAATTATGTACTTGCGCACTTCATGCAAAGATACGGCTAACTCAATTAGCGATACTAATTATAGCTAACTCAGTTCTAACTCAATATTGCAAGTACTGAAGAAAGATAATTTTTCTTGGTGGTAGGTTTTGGTTTTTTTTTTTTCTTTCCCCGTCCCCCCTCCCCCAGTTATTTCTGAATACAAGAAAAAAAGTATTATCCTTTACAACAATATAGCACTATAACAGCCCCATAAAACAATATAACCACTCTGACTCAGCTGTAACCTTATCAGATCTATCTACAGACCCTCGGTGCAGTTAAATTTAAGAACAAGAAGACATGCAACAGGCACTTTTCACATGCTTGTGACCAATTGCTTATCTGAAAAAGGATTCAGCTGTTTTCTTTAAGATGTTCTGTTGGTTTGTCTCTGGAAATAGAAATACTCAGTCTGAGAGAAGTACTTCAAAACCACCCTCATTCTTCTCCTGTGCTAGGTGTGATGGTATCCTGAATTTATAAAACAGAGGTCTTGGGTAAGAGTCTCTGCACAAGAAAAGCAATTACAATGCTGAGGTGTAGAGAAAGAGAAAAAAAAAAAAAAAGACAAGATGGTTAAAGGGTTTTCTTAAGAGCAAAAAACCCCACCTTAGTCTCAAGAGAAGTCCATCATGTTATCCAACAAATCCAAAATTTGCAGCTGCAAATGATGACGTGGTGTGTGGATCACAAAATCCATGTATTTTGTGTTATGGCAAAATAAAACAACACTGGATCATATAACCACATAATATGTAATACATTGATTAGTTTATGTAAGAGATCATATGACAGGATTTTTGGTTATTCAAAAGACTGCACATGGTGACTAAGGGTCTCATGCTTACTTTTCTTAATTCACCCTCATTTTACCTGTTAGGTCAGAAAATAACAGGATGCACCACTGGACACTATTTGTTCCTGGATTTTTTTTTTTCTGCTTTGAAATACTTGCTTCACTTGGATGGCCTAGGAATTACCACTGGATGTGTGTGTCACTGTGTGGGCCACAACTAATTGATTTGCCAGATTTATCCAACAGCTTTGTTGTATTATAGTGTGTTTGAAGAGGGAAAAAAATCTTCAGAAAACCCTGAGGAAAAAATAATGAAGCAAGGACAGAAACTGTGAAATCTGTCAAGATTTATTAAAAATGGCAAGAGCAATGCCACAGAGATGAAATTTTCAATTAGCAAAGATACTTCAGCAACCAAGTATGAGATATTATTAAAGTTTTCTGAGTTCTACCACTTAAGTGTACAAAGTAATGTAAAATGTACACCAGAGGTAGAAATCATTATAGTTAAAACTAGTGTGCAATCTCTGCTGTAGCAGTTTTAAAGCAATTTAAATCTCAGGTTTGAGGCAGTTAATACAGTCAAACTTTCTTCCTAATCACAATGTTTTTTGGAAAACTGAGCAAAGTATAGCAACCTATTCTATCCTTGAACGACTAAAGAACAAGTAGCTTATTTCACTTCTTGAGTTGATATATGTAATATTTATCTTTGAGTAAACATGAGTTCATAGGCTGTGAATATTATTCACAGATTTCACAAAAGCATTTTCTAACAGATTCCTTTATTCTGAGTACTTTCTCTAGATGTTCAAGTTCTAACAATATTTTCTATCCCTTCTAATTACTGTAAGATAACATAGTATCCTGGACATTGCCTAAAGGAAGATCACAATAGCACAGAAAGGAAAACAATGGGACAAGGTAAGCATTCACTTAAAACACACTTCCATGGTCTGAGTATGTGAACAATTATGCCTACTGCACCTGCCTACATCCCTACTCTCCTGTAGGAGGTGCAAAACATGCAATAATATTTCATGATGTGAAAACGTTTTCTGACCTTAACACTACAGAAGGATCACTTACCGTTGTAATACCCTTGTTTTCTGACTTACGCTTCTCATCTATTGGATGTAAATATAATTTACTCTGACAAAGATGTGCTAAAATAAAGCAAAACTCATTTTAGTGACCTAAATAATGTAAATATGAGGAGGTACTGAAAGTTTGTGACTGAATCTGTGAACCACAAGGACTGCATGCACGACACAGAATGAAATGTCAACACAGATGGGATTTCGTCACTGATTTCTAGAGATACCTTCAGAATCCAACCTAGAACAACACTGAGTAAAAGAATATTATTTACTTTTTAACGTGAACTCACAGCCTATTAGAAACCTAAAAACAACCAAAAAAACCCCCAAACAAACAAAAAGAAACCAATGTCTTCTAATTGAAGGTGAACTTCAAACCAGGTTAAGTAATTTATACCAAACAGAACATCTTCCTCACAAAATACTCACTAAGAGATCTAAGTGTATATCACTGGTGTCCTTGTCTGTCTTCTCATTTTTCAGCTATGCCTATTTTTTTTACTCTTAAAAAGAAATAAAACATTTCTTCTGTTATTCTGGAAAAAGTTGTCACAATCAGAAAACTGACTCTATCAAGGAGAGTTGCATCAAAATATAACGATATAATATTTCATATAATGAAAAATGTTGCCAGATGTTCAAAATAAAGAAAAAAAAATCATCAGGTTTGTTTTTTTTTTTCCATTTAAGATATTTTTTGTAAAAAGCAGCAGGTTAAAGATACCCAGAGAAAAATCAAGGTTTTAAAATCAGTATACTATTAACATCAGTGTAACTATTTCAGTTATAGGCAACTTTGCAAAAGGAAAACAAGCATACATTTTAAAAATACTGCTGTTAACTGCACTAGAAAAAACCTAAGACATCAAAACCTTGCTGTTAAAGAGTAGCCTAATTAACAGGCCCATTTCACCACCACAAGTTTTCAAATCTGTGATATTAATTAAGAAACAAAAGGAGACAAATGGCCTGGAAACAGACGTATCTGCCTTCTGGCCTACAAATGAGTGCCTGCAATCTGTGTAATCGATACCAAGAAACCCACTGGAATTAATGCCTAGCCTTACAGCTCTCGGTGCCAGCTCTTTCATTTACCTGACCTTTCAGGTAAATGTATCTTGTGGTTCTCAAATGACTAACTGGCACCTTTCATTACCTTAATCATTGACCTAAAAAAAAGGTATGTAAATGTCAGCCTTCCTATGACCACTGTTTGATATAGCCACACTTTCTGTATGGGATAGGTGTGTCAGTAGCTGGACGGCTGGGAAATAAAAAGGCTTTATGAGTTCTGACAGCAATGGGGAAAGTTAAAATTATATTTTTCACCCTCTTCCAGCTGCAGCAGTAGTAGGGCTGCTGCTCAATATGCCGTAGAAAAGCCTTTACATGTTTTATATATACCACTTCCTGATATAAAAGACATGTACAGCTAGCATGAATGGTAATTAATGTAAAAGCCGTAGTTCAGATGGAGATATGTTGATCAGGAAAGTAACGATTCCTTAAGCTTTCATTAAAGAAAGTAACACCATATTATATACCAGGACCTGAAATATTGAAACGTCAGATATTTTCCTCCATCAAGATGAGGGAGTTTAAGTCCTTTCAGACAATCAACAATGAAGAAACAAGAAAGACTCTTTCTTTACCTCTCTTTGACAGTACACAAGGAACGACTCTTCAAACCAGGCATCTCTATAAGGCCTGCTGGTACACTCAACTACCCATGCAGATGGAGATCTGCCACATGGAGCTTATTGGAAGGAGTCTAAAACAGGAAGATAATACACAGGTTCTTCCAGTAACATAAAAAGTAGTCTCAATGAGCAAATTGGTTTGAATAAAATAAGAAAATCTCAAGCCTTCTTCCAAAACTAAATTAACTCTCTTGAACTTTGAATCATCAGAAACAAGAATGAAAATTCCTACAACAGCAACAGAAATATTTGCTTAAGACGTTAAAGACTTAGAACAAAAATTCTAGAACCAGTATACTTTTTTGAGTGAAGATTATGAGTAAACTAGCAGCTTCTTATTCCCAATTAGTCATATCTACAAGCGCTTGTTTTGACACGACAAAAAAAGCTCAAATTCCAAATAAACTTTCCCTCTCTGTTTCATATATGTAGACGTGTGTGTGAAGTGAGGGCACATCGTCCCGTTGAGACAAGTGAATCTGATTATGAAACAATCTATTAGGGTTCTTCTATGTTTGTTTTCACTTTACTAGTGGGAATGGTTCAAAGCTGTGTCAGGGGTGGTTCAGATTTTACATTAGGAAATGTTTCTTTACTGAGAGGGTGGTCAAACACTGGAACAAGCTTCCTGGAGAGGTGGTTGATGCTCCAAGCCTGTCATCAGTTAAGAAGCATTTGGACAATGTCCTTAATAACATGCTTTAACTTCTGGTCAGCCCCGAAGTGGTCAGGCAGTTGGACTAGATGATCATTCTAAGTCCCTTCCAATTAGTCTATTATAAAAGTAAGCATTAAAAGTTTATATATAAAAATAAACACTAACCCCTCCAAACACAAATTAATCATTACTGTACAATACACCATATATGAATTACCGCACCCACTGAGTCTGGGGAAGAACAGTCAAGACATGTTTTGGATAGTTAATGGTAAGGACTCATATCATGACTTAGGATAGCCTCTAGAGAACAGTATCTTCCAAGCTTCAGATCATGATCCCTTAACCCTTCTCAAGCCTGTCCCAGCTGAAACATGCTTGAATCACGAATTCTGCTTATGCATCTCATATATTTTCTTGAGCTTTCTCCTCTCTCCAGAAGGTAATATGAGACTTGACATTTATGTAGAAAATACCAATGTTATTTAAATTTGCTATTGAATTATATTCACACAGAAGTACTGTACGACACTTGAAAAAAAAAAATCTAGTGTATTTATAATATTCTCCCTCTCTGTGGAGATATGCTCCTATATTGTGTGAAAAGACTGCTGATGGGGTAGAATGAGCAATGGAAGTTTTGATCAAGAGAATAACACACTAAATTCAAACCACAACATCCTTTGTCCAGACTCATGTGGAATCTATACAACTACCACATCCTGCTTTTCACTCATAATATTCTCCCCATTTTCACAGCAGAACCCATGAGTTCACACAGTGTGCTTCATGGCAACACATGACAAAATTATTTAAATAGTTCATTACAATATATTTCATAAACTTATTGCAGACTGCCTTCATTATTTTCTTAAAGATCTTGTAATCCCAAACTACTGAGATTGAGATATGCTTTTTCATCTTTTTCAGAATCTTTTTTACCTTCTTTGTCCAAAAAAAAGGCATTTCCCCTAGTGAATTGACCCCAGATGACTCACACCTCTCAAAAATTTTTGATGGATAGATGTCAAAGCATCTTACGTTTTCCAATATAAAAATTGGTGATAAAATGACAGGGCTGAGAGAACTCAGAGATTTACAGGAAAGATGTTGCCTGACATACTCAAACAGAAATCCACAGATAGCAGAAAGTGGTTTTTACAAAGCTGAGTTTTCCACAGTCACTTGTTCCATTACTGCTCTTTTTGTGGAAGCAGATAAAATAAGATGCTCCTTGCATTTACTAAAAAACGAAGATAAAGCAAGCCAATGAGCCAGAAAATGACAGCAACAAGTTATACATTATGTGTCCCAGAACATCTTAAACCACGACTTAAATATTCTGTTGATAGAGAATATCAAAAGATGCTACTCAGCTTCTTAATTACATCCAATAATCCAGGGATATTCAAACATGTCACTAATTATTATACTTTCATTCTCATGATTTATTATTGTTTTGATTATACTGTTTTAACATATTTTCATTTAAAATGGTAATGAAACAAACAGCAACAAGATTTCTTGGCAGGAATTTTATTATGGAACATTTTGGAGCTGGGAGTTCCAAGTTATTTTAAAATAACATATTAAATTCATGCTAAAAGTTGACTGCACCTTCCTCATATCAAAACCAGATGCAGCAAATGTATAAATTGAGAAACATAAAAGAATCATTAACTGCACTGTTAGGATATGTTTAGCCACAATGCTGCAATCAACTTTTATAAACCAGGTCTTCTAAATAAACAGTTTTTAATCAGAATGTTTTTTAAATCAAGTATTCATACTTGAGAAAGAACAATACATATGGTAGCAATTTAAGGTTGTTTCTTGTTTATTGTTCTTTTGTGGTGCTATTTGGTACTTACAAGTACCTGTTTAAAGACCTTTCCTTTGTTAGATATCAGGTGGCCAAGAACAACATAAGGCATTGCACAAGATCAACGGGAGGCCAACAGCAAACAGCCCAGGGATGATTATTTGGAGGGGCTAGCATTTGTAGAGCATCAGGGAGAGACAAAGTAAATGAGCTCGCACATGAGAACAAAGTATTTAATAATAATTCTAAAATGTGTTTACAAAAGTTAATTTAGCAGCCTACTTGGTTTAGATTCAACACTGGAAAGAGAGCTTGTTTATAACAGCTGAAGAGCCAGAAATTTGCAGTCACTTCCCATATGAGAAGGTCGTTAGTGTAAGGGTTTTTTGTATGTTTTTTTTGTTTGTTAAAGAGAATATTTTTTTAAATAAGAGCAAAGAAACCATTTTTCTTCCACATAATTCAAAGTAATATTTCTGTTATCAGGTCAGATCTTATGACCTTGTGAATAAGATGCAGCCCCCTGTCTTCTATGCTTTAGGTCTGGCTGGTAGAATAATTGCTAATGTATTCCCAATTTAAAGCTCCCTTTCACACTTCTGAAAAATCAGAAGCTGAAGAAAGATTTCACAGGCCACTTGGAACTTGCTTGTACAATGTTGATCTGTCTTATGAAATAACTCATGTAATACCAGACTAATAGGCTAATATTAATCTGTATTCACTGACCACTTCACTTTTCTAATTCTTGTAATGAAGTTCTAACATTTTCTGTTCTTGTCCAGGAAAGTTGAAAGAGGAAAGAAAGTCAGTACTTCATCAAAGAACTGTCATACCTATCATTTTTGAGGAAAAACTGGGTAAGGGCTGGCATTCAAATAAACCAAAGATGAAAGCAGATACTAATTTGGAGTAGGCTGATTTGAAACACAAGGAATAAAAAAAAGTATTCTACAACATCTTTAGGCAGAATTTACTCTTGCCTTGCTTAGCCACAAAGCAGCACCACAGAATTCCCTGGGAGACTGCATAACTCGTGTTAGCACGCAATGAGGTGAGTTGGTGTACTTACACGTGAGGCAGGAGATCTCACAACTGCAGCACTGCTCATTACCATTAGCACCATGGCCTCTACAACTTGGCATTGCCACAAGTTCTCATGCAGGCAGACTTGACTAATGTTCCACCAGAGGTAAGAGAACTACATGGACAGTACACCTGCCTGACAGAACTCACAAGAGAGCTTTTAATAAAGCAAGCTGGAAAAGGAGCCTTTCTGTGTGTATTTTACTATAAGGTTTTGTCTTCTCAGTAGATCGAAGATTTTGGACTTTTTGCTAGTGGGAAAGTGACTGAATTATTGGGTGGGGACAGTTAGATCCCCAGATGTTAACTGACAATTTTTCAACACCTTGTCTAGTTCAGTATGATGAACAATCCAGGTCCTCTCTAACGTTAGACACTGATTTACTGAAGGATAATTAATTTCATTCTATTTTTTCCCCCCTCTTTTTTAATTAATATTCTTAAGAACTTATTTGTAACAAAATATCCCAGTATCTATTACTCTGTGTTACAACTTTATTGTTTTAGTGTGCTCTTCCTACAAAGCTGTTCAAGCATAAGAGGAAAGAGAACAGATTCCTTCTTTGTTGCTGCGTTTTTTTGGCCTGTCTCTTTTTTTTTTTTCACTCATTTTTTTTCACCCTTCACGAAATACTTCCCAAAAGCTGAATTTTCCAAAGGCAACTCCACACGGCATAACTGAAGAAGGAACAGGAATCCCAGGCTAGCACCTAACCCATCTTTGTCTACTAATACCAACAGAGTGCATACGAAACATTGAATTAATTGTTACAATACAGCAATAGTATCAGTTCATTTCATATAAACAAACTCAAACCACTGCCAGCAGGTAAGATGCGCTACTTAAGATGCAGACTGGCTGAAACCTTTCACCAGTTTGGCTGCAGTAATAAGGGTGGCAATGCCTGAGGGATCACCTAGATTGCAGAAGACCAAACTGTCACCTGCCTGTGGCAACTGTAGCTTGTCTCATTTACAAAGATTACCATTATCATTTTACTCTAATCTCTGTCAGGATTTTACTCTAATCTCTGGCTGTCTTCAAGTGCAGGCTGGATGAGGCTTTGAGCAACCGGGTCAGTGGAAGGTGTCCCTGCCCATGGCAGGGGGGTTGGAACTGGATGATCTTTAAGGTCCCTTCCAACCGAAACCATTCTATGATTCAAGATGAATCGTAGATTCATTCTATGATTCTATATTGCAAGACAACCAGGGGATAAGGCCCAACAGCATGGGTTCATGAAGGGCAGGTCCTGCTTGACCAACCTGATCTCCTTCTATGACCAGGTGACCCACCTAGTAGATGAGGGGAAGGCTGTGGATGTTGTCTACCTGGACTTTAGTAAAGCCTCTGACACCATCTCCCACAGCATTCTCCTAAAGAAGCTGGCAGCTCATGGCTTACACAGGTGTACTCTTTGGT
This sequence comes from Eurypyga helias, assembly GCF_000690775.1. Taxonomy (NCBI): domain Eukaryota; kingdom Metazoa; phylum Chordata; class Aves; order Eurypygiformes; family Eurypygidae; genus Eurypyga; species Eurypyga helias. Next base: position 20,485 of record NW_010246711.1, read on the forward strand.
GGATTAAAAACTGGCTGGAGCGCAGAGCACAGAGGGTTGGGGTAAATGGAGTGAAGTCTGTTTGGTGACCGGTCACAAGTGATGTCCCTCAGGGCTCAGTCTTGTTTAACATATTTATCAATGATCTGGATGAGGGGATTGAGTGCTCCCTCAGTCAGTTTGCAGATGACACTAACTTGGGTGGAAGTGTTGATCTGCTGGAGGGCAGGAGAGCCCTGCAGAGGGACCTGGACAGGCTGGGTCGACAGGCTGAGGTCAGTTGAATGAGGTTCAACAAGGCCAAGTGCCAGGTCCTGCATTTAGGTCACAACAACCCCAGGCAGTGCTACAGGCTTGGGGAAGAGTGGCTGGAAAACTGCCCTGCGGGAAAGGATCTGGGGGTGTTGGTCGACAGCTGGCTGAACATGAGCCAGCAGTGCTCAGGGGAGACCTGATCGCTCTCTGCAGCTACCTGAAAGGAGGTTGTAGGGAAGCGGGTGCTGGTCTGTTCTCCTGGGTAACTGGTGATAGGACAAGAAAAAATGGCCTCAAGTTGCATAAGGGCAGGTTTAGATTAGATATTAGTAAAAATTTCTTCACTGAAAGAGTGGTCAGGCATTGGGACAGGCTGCCCAGGGAAGTGGTGGAGTCACCATCCCTGGAGGTGTTCAAGAAACATGTAGACGTGGCGCTTGAGGACATGGCCTAGTGGGTACGGTAGTGTTGGGTTGATGGTTGGACTGGATGATCTTACAGGTCTTTTCCAACCTTAGTGATTCTGTGATTCTAGTTTGATTTCTGTATAACAAATAAGAAATTTTCAGATTGAAACTTTCAGTGAAACACTTGGGAAAGAATTATCATACCTGCAGAGCATACCTGATAAGACTGGCTTTTAGGAAAAGAATTGAAAGTTCCCTTTTTCTATTTTGGCAGTTCCCAGAGGATTCACCAACGGTGATGATGTCTTTATACCAAAGACTATCCAGATCTACCTAGACCTTCAAAACTGGGCAGGTTTTGAATGAATGACTACCAGAAAGTACTTTTCAGATATTTAAAAGACTAAGAACTGGAGCAAGAGTTATTTAATGTAAAAAATAAATTCTGGACAACATCAGAGTACCTACGTTAGTGCATGGTCATTTCTGAAGGTCGTTAAAGATAAGGAAGGTGTCACTTATACTGAAACTGATCCCATGATCTCAAAGAGAAGGTAGTTAAAGCACTGCATGTCTACATACCATGGAAATATAATGGGAACTGAGTTGGTAGGAAGACTTCTAGTTTAGTTGAAAATTAAAAATTAAGTAAATTAAAACAAAAGTAAATCAAGAAAAACATTCTCCCCTTACCTCAATGTGATATTCTAGAACCCAACAGATCATCTTCAGAAACTACTTTGATAAACATGACTTACAGAGAGCAAACAAAATGATGAACCTGATGTGTATTGCTATACTGCCAGCTATCTGTAGCTGTTATAGTCAGAATTTCTGACATACCTCAGAAGAAAGAAGGTATTTTGGAAATATATTACTGTGTTTATGAGATGTAAAATGTCAGCACAGCACCATACACCACTGCAGCACATGAATGCCTAAAAAGATCATGTATTATCTCCCTTGAAAGTGCTAATTTGCATGCATACATACTTCCGTTGCAGTAGGAGGCCTACGTGCTCTACTCTACCCGAGCAGAAATATAGCTCAACCTCAGTGGTAAGGAGTCCTTCAGTAAACTTTATAACCTCATTCCAAACTCCGGCTGTCAGTTAACAGCTTTTCAGAATGACAGTTTAAATCAAGCAAATGTCACATGTGTATAGTAACAGGTCTAATCTCGTCTGTAAATTGCTGCCTGTGGTTTTCAGAAACACAGTAAATTGCTGGCGATTTACAGTGAGTCTCGCTGCAAGGATAACTTGACTTGTGCACATTTAACAAAACAGTCTTAAATTATTCATGCATATCATTCAATGTTTGGGCAATTTTGAGAGTCATTGATTTCAGGAAGCTGTAGTCTATATTTTTACTAGATAAATGTAAATCTTATACTTGACTCTTTACTTCTCAAATGTAAGACTAGAAGTCTATCTCAATACCAAAGATCTATAATACATTTAAAGACTCACTCATCAAGCTTAAGGGACCAACTTTTTTCAAATGCCGAAAAGAAACAAACAAGCTTGAGGCTGTCTTTGTATAGCACTGCAGGTACCTCAGGGCTAATAGTATCTACAACAGAAGAGATCTTACTCTGGTAATCCAGAACACTACAGCACCCATGTCCCCTTTAGAAAGAGAGGGAAGCCAAAGTTGTCTTCCATGAGTCAAATCTAAGGAATGGCTATCTGAAAAGCAAGGGATAAAAAAAAAAATAAAAAGGGATAAAAAAAAAATACATAAAGGAAAGCTACTGTGCTGGTTTTGGCTGGGATAGAGTTAATTTTTTCACCACGACAGCTACACAGCTCAGGGTGAAAAGCAACAGCATGAGTTGGTGGAGAGTGCTTTATGAAAAGGATGTTTCTTCTACCCTGGTAGACGGCTGAGGTGGGACTGCAGCATCTTCCCTTCACAGATGGGAAGAGGTAGAGTCTATTATGAAAAGGCACAGTAGAGGAAGTCCCAGGTACAGGGATGACACCCTCTCCTCCCCCTGGAGAGGCAGCAAGACTCACAGAGAGACAGTGTCCTGCCCAGCATTGCCACTGAGACAGGTCTTCCAAGGAGAAACTCCATCCCACCCCACCAGAAAAACCTGTGACAGCATCCCTGAAAATGCATTGTCAGCATCATTCACTTGACATAACTGCCCTCCAGGGTTTCTTCCTTCTCAGAAAAGGAAACAAACCCCTGTCTCTCCTTTAAGGTTTTTTTGCACACAAGGGTCTTTAAAGAAATATCCAAGCCAACAGTCAATTTTTTTCTCTAATCTGTATGATCAGGGTTTCAATGCTTTTTCTTTTAGTTACGTCAGTTTATACCATCTCAGCAGAAAGCCAAGAGCTTTGAAATATTATCATTTCACAAAAATCAAATCCTATTTTTTTCCTATAAAGGGTGTTTACCATCATCCCATAAATGAGCAGCAAAAAAATATGCAAGCATTGAAATGCTATATTTTGTTTTCAGTTAAATGTATAGTTATTATGTAATACCTTCTGTTTATCTCAGTGTAACTCATAAGCTCCTGTGTTTCTTTCTTAAAACAGTCACTCAGTGGACGGACAAAATAATCTATTAAGGCAAGTGGAATTACAAGTACAGGGCAGTGATAAATCTGTTAGAAAGGCAGAACACAACCCTGTGATCTATTAAGTCATACTTATCTGATGCACCAACTTATTTTGCAATTGGCAAAACACTTAAATACAGGAACATGTTTATATTTCCATGCTAATAAAGGGACTCAAAATTCAAGTACTAGATTTAAAGACAAACTATGTCAGAAAGATTACACTTATTACACTACTCACAATCTTGGTGATGTGATGTGGTGTAGCAGGACAAACTGTAATCAATTATTCTTTGCTAGGTGGGTCGCAGATCATAAAAAGCAACATATTGTGCAGGTTTTTTCACAAAATCCTAATGCTTTCTTTGGCTCTGAATCCTTTCAGGGTTCTAAGAATATCTTTAATTCTCAGTGTTTTTTTAATTCTTCTTTAAGGCCTATATCTACTTTTTAAAACACTGAATATTTCAGAGATACACTGAAACAGTAAGGTAAGGCAGATGATTACTTAAAAAAAAAAAATTAACACAGATTTCATACATCTACATATCTTTCCCTGACTTTTTCTGACTCCCATTCATTGAATTTCTCTCACCTCATGTTACGTATTGGAAGAATTTACAAAGGACAAGCACAACAGGAGAGGTGCCACAGTAATATATACAAGATCAATACAAGCAAATACAACGTAGGAGACTTGAGAATGCTGTTAAGAGGTACTGCTGAGCACCCTTGTAACGTGTATAATATAAAACCAGAATAATATAGGTAGAACCATACATTATATATCAAAAATATAAGATCTTTTCATTTCAACTTTATTGCATAAGATTTTTGTACCTGATTAATACTTAGGGTTTTTTTCAGCTTTAATATTAATGACTCCTCCCTTTCCCAAACTTTAATATACGAGAAGTGGAGAGGTCTATAGATTGCCTCATTTTAATGCTGATTCTGCAAACTACTTAAATGCATAGTAAGCATGTGAGTAATTTTATTGAGCTTAATGAGACTACTCATGCATTTTAAGTTAATCATATGTCTTTCTGTACTGAAGCTGCAGAAGAAAACCATAGAGAAATCTAAATAATGGGAATACACAATGTTATAGGACAATAATCACAGTAATTTGCACACACTACCCCTGTGCTGTAGTTTATAGCAGCCCTTTGGGTGTGTGTTGGTCTCATCGCCTTTCTGAAGCAGATGTAGAGTTTTGTGCATATTATGAACACAGGAAAGACTTCTCAGCAAGGGAAAATACACCTTTACCATACAGTCTTGAGGGAGTCAGAGAAAGTAAAAGTCCACAGTACTGACCAAGTGGAGGAGAAGGACTGTGGAGGCTTTAAGTGACTGGCACATGGAATTTCAGGGGTTAATAAGTTAAGAAGTATTTCAGGTCAAGAGCTAGGGTGCTCTGGGTGAAGGAGAGAAACTGGGAAGGAATACAAAAGGGTCTCTTGCCCTTCTTCACTATCATCTTTCTTCTATTTAGTGTAAAGTGAAAACAGCATTAACAAAGTTTCTAATGAGAGGTTGCAGTAACTTTTATCTTGGTGAAGGCACCAGACAGTTTCTTCTGTCCCCTCTTCCAGCCACCTTTTTCTCATTTGTAATGGCCTACATGTACAAGAATCCAATTATGAAAGTTTTGTCTGTTGTGAAAGTTTCTGCGGTCAATGGTTGCAAAGGTTTTTGGCAGGAGGTGAACACACACACAAACACTGATTGTGTCAGCCTGTTCCTCAAGAAATCAGAATAAAAATGGTGGAGAGATTTCAGTCAATATAAAATTAAAGAATATACAGCAAAGGAAATCTAATGAGGAAGAAAAATGTCAGGTAGGATCTATGCTAGCAAGGTTAAAAGCAGTAAGAAATTGTTCATTAAGCTTATTGGGAACAAAAGATATAGAGATGATCTAGACCTACTAATAGAATGAGACTGAATTTTTTACGAGGTAGAGAAGGCAGATATCTTTAATAAATGTTTCTGTTCTTTATTTAGTAAAGAACAGAATGAGAAGAGGAGGAAGAAGCACTTTCTAAACCATTAGTAAATGATCTACTGATTTATAAATCATATTCAGTCTTTAGGTCTGGACAACTCAAACCACACAGAAGCATTGGATGTTGAGAACCATGAACGAAAAGAAGTTATTTTTGTAATACATCTTGGGAACTTCATGAAACTGAAGAATTTTTAAGCTTATGTAAGTTTCAAAACATGTAGGTGCAATGGTTCAAGGACAGTTAATCTGTCATCATTCCCCAAAAAATCGAGGGAAAGATGACTTAAAACCAGATGCTTGAGAATCAGCAAAAGCAGTATAATTTATGTCAGTCAATAAGACATTAGGACCTGTTAAACAAACTCGATTTCATTACTTCAAGAGGTTAAAAGTTGAGTTGACAGAAGCAGCTGCAAGAAGATAATATACTTAGACCTCTATAAAGCATTCACAAAACATTCTTATTTAAAGAATTAGAATGGCAGTACATTTTTAATGGACTGAAAATTAAATAGATTGAAAACTGGCTAATTAACATAGTTATCAATAGAAAATCATAGCTGAATGAGAGTTTTTCTAGCAAGATTCCTTTGGGATTGATGCAAGGTCTAATGTTATTCAACACTTTCATCAGTGATCTAGAAGTAAATATAAAATCACTGCTTGTAGTGGATATATTTGCAGATGACACAAAGAACGGGAGGAGAGTAAATAATGAAAAGGCAGGCAGCTGTACAGGGCCATCTGGACTCCTTGGTAAGCTGGGATCAGTGAAACAATTATAGGCACAAGCAAAGTGATATAGCCTGGAATCAGGAAATGCAAGTCACTCAACTGAATTGGAAACCGCATCCTAGAGAATAAAATGTTGGGATAAAAGTTAACATGATCTGGAATGTTTATGCATGCTGCCTAGTTACAGAAGTAAAAAGTGATCATATTTAGAGATTTATGAATGAAGAAATCCTAGGATACTGATGGCATTGCAAACATCTAGGAACGTTTTAAAACTCTCTAACAACCTTTTGAAACCATTTGGTTATTTTATGTATTAAAACTAGGTGAATTTGCATCCCAAGCGCCTTAAGATGTAGAGATTTTCACAAATATTAGCATATTTTATTAGAATGAAGTGAGAAGTTTTCGAAGAAAATAATACCACAAGATTATTTAAATTTTAATAGGAAACTGCAGTTTTAAAACCAAAATATAAAGTATATTTTCAACTATTTATCAGATAGTCAATTTATTCATAAGATTAAAATATATACAAACAAAACCTAATATAGCAAAAAATATCAAGAATATGAATTAGAGTCATTATTAAGAAATTTATATCACTGGCTTTTCCAAAATAGCTATTTTCACTGACTGTGCTAATGTTTGCTAGGTATACACAAGGTCTACGTGCCTACTACCTTTAATAATAAAAGTAGCTAGCTGATGTGAAAAACGAGACATAAGTGTAGAAGATACCCTGCAGCAAACCACAGTTCCAATTCAGGGCAGATATGAAGCATACGAAAATAGTCCCAAACCAGCATGAACCACTCTGAAATTAAACAATGTACAAGTATATTTGAAATTAAGACCTAATGACAGTCACACTTTCTTCACAGCTGGACATGTACATAGTTTTGCCCCCTCCCCCCTCACTAGATGTGGCCTTTTATCCAGCAGCCCACTTTGAAGTGAAGAAAAAGAAGCACCTGAGAATGCCTTTGTAACAGGTAAAGAGAAAGAAATGTTAATTTCATTAAGGTGAGGTGGCTCAAAAGGAAAATCGTATGCCCAGGCAATACTGGCCATGAGAAATTTGGACATTAGTTTAGTCACTTCTGATCAAACCAAGGAAAACTACTGAACTGAATGAAAATAAAACTGAAAGTTAAAAATATCTATAGTTCACAGAAAATAAGGGCAAAATTAATCAACTTTGTTATATCTGCTGCAAGGAAGTAATATTTTTTTTAGGAATAAGACCTATGCCACTTGCAGCAGGACTAGGGAGGGTTCAGCATAAGCACCCAAACCTTCAAACAACTTTAACATAAACAAGGAAAATCCTCAGCTAAAACTCCCAAATCAAACCTGAGTCTCTTCATCTATGAAAGAAAGAAAAAAAAATTTAAAAAAAAAACCTGAAATGCTGCCTAGCATGCAGAAGATTCGTAAGAGTAACACAGACCACACTTCTCAACAGATGGGTATAATCTATTCTTCCTCTGTAATGGAAAATTTCTTCAAGAACAACATCTTAAGAGACTTCTACACGTTCTCTTAAGATATACATGGAGAAGAAATGTAAGTATACAGAATACAAAGCTGCTATAAGACAGAGACAATCAAATTATTCATAAACAGCATTTGTCCTTGGAAGAAAGTGGCAGGCTAGCACTGTTGCTGTTGCTGTGACTTCTTCCAACATTTCTGCCTCCCCCATTTGACTGAAGAGGTCAAAAAAGACCCAGCATTTTTCCCAGTGCAGTAAAGCCACCCTGGCAATAAACCTCCTAGCAAAGCAAAGGGCAGGAGGGCAGCGAAATCCCCAACAGGTTTCTCTCGCTCTTTCTCCATGAATCCAAACTGAAGAAGTCTGCTCAAAGAAGTGCTGATACTCATGAATAATAAACTCAGTCACATCATCAATATGGTGAAGAATTTCCCTGAAGGACAGCTGAAAAAGGAAAAGAAAAGCCAGGAAAGTGATTGTAAACCAGAGAGAGAATATAATAATCTAGACAAGGGACAATCGCTCCCATTCCCTTGTGCATTGAAATGGAGTTCTCAAAACCCATCCACCTTATGGACATTAAATAATTACACAGAAACCAAATTTTGGGGCCAAACATGCCCCATGATTTGAACCACAGCGTTTAGGAGACTACTTCCTATGACCTACAGGATCAAAAGCTATCTTCTAAATAAGACAGATCAACAAAACAAACATTAAGCATTCTACAAAAGAAAAGATGGTCGGAAGAGAAAGGTGAAAACAGACATACTGAAAATATATTTGAAGGCTCACTCAAGGTATGCTAATGAACTACTAGGTTTTGTGTTTTCTGAAGCCTTCAAGAGAAATGAATAGTGGGAGTAAGGCAGGGACAGTACCCTAGAAAGAACCACTTAATAGGAGCTGAATAGCAACTTGTCTTCTAGACACTCTTTCGAAAAAATCTGGTAAAAGTCAGATTCATGTAGGCAACTGAAAGGGCAAAATGCGTACACCAGACCCCTGAAGAAAAGTCATTTAAGGCAGATGTTAATTCAGAAAGTTTAGGGCTATGCAAATCTAATGCTGAGATACTAGAAAATCCTAAAGAACCAGGGCATCACTGACTGGATACACAGGGTCTATGCAGGTGATGCAAAATCACCTCATTTCTCAAATGCAGAGCTGTGAAAGGCAAACCAAACTTGAATCTTCCTCTGCCTTTGTCCTAAATTAGGCAGAGTTCGTGAGTCTAAAGGATGCAAGTGCAGTCACCTGGATGACATCTAGAAGTGATCAGTCCCTGCTTCTCGTTTTTGTTTTCCAGGTCAACGGTAAGCCCATGTTAACACATCTGACTAGTGTTAGCCTGAAGTCGCACTATTAGTCCCATAAGTAGCATTACATAAGTGACATACTTAAACCTCCAATGCAATTCAGCATCATCATTTCTGGGAAGAAATTTTTCATATTCTGCTACCACCAACAATAAATCCTCTGTATTTAAATCAAGATCTAGTACTGTCTTGTGTGTAAGTTATTACAAAAAAACCCTTATATACTAACTTTTTTTTTTCCAAGCAAACATTTTCCTTAAATGGAGGGGAAAAAACCCACAAAACAAGATGAAAAAACTCCAAAAACTTATCAATCAGTCCAAAACTCCCTTAAAAACACTAAAATTGTTTTAAAACTGGACATCAATTGAATGTAAATAATCAAAATATCTTTCATTGTCTTTGTTTCAGAAGGGCATCACATTTAGAAAGTCAAAATTTCACCAACAGTCTTCCATTTTTCTACAATAAATGCATAACAATCAATACAAAATAGATCAGATTGGCAAATCCATCTGCAGCTAAGGGTAAACCTAGGTTTCATTGCTCAGGGTATTATTTTATCTATTTATTGACACACCTGCTTACAACCACACCATGACTTGGAGAAGTTCAAAAACAAAATAATCAGTTCAATTTCTCCACCCTTGTGCATTGACCCTCTGCTGTGGCAGGTACACAGCAACACCTAGTCAACAGCCTCCATAGCGGTGAACTATGGCGGGCGGGGGGGCAAGGGGGGGTTGGTGGGAGAGTGGAAATGAAAAACTAAGTGGCAAAGACTGTTAATAGTACAAAAGTCACAGCATGTACTAGAGATTTGGGATACCAAGTCTTGATCTAATGAGTAATTATAGACTGAAATATGATTTCACTGTAGTGTTTAAATCCTTTCACAAGAGGTAAGCAACGAATATATCAGAGCAAGAAAAAACAAATACATATAATAAATAAATGTATTTAAGAAGCTGATTAATCACAACTGAACAATCACATAATATGATGGATTCTCTGTGATTCTGTAAAGTATTCCTTAGACCAAGAGGCCGAACACAGGAAAGATGAAATAAAAGACAAAAAAAATCAATTATATTCTGGACACGTGAGGTTAGAGCAGGTGACTGGATGGTCCTTCTTCACCCACTATGCTCCAATTCCTTATTCTGCATGTTCTTGCTCTACATCTAAATACCCAGTCCTTTCTCAAATTTTGTTGTGGGCTTCAGGCACAGATATGATATAGGTACGCAGGAATTTACCCCCTCCACATCACTAGCCATTGCAGCAAGCACTCCTGCATCACAGGACCCATTTCAGCCTGGGACTCCATCCTTATTCTGTTTTCATATCCAATGGCATCTTTGGGGAAATTTTGAAAGCTGCTTGAGCTACTTATCTTTTCCCTGTGAGGTTGTATACTTTTTAGCATTTTTTTTTTTTAATGATCTGATTTTTAAAAAAAAAGAACTTAGAAATGTCTGAAAGATTAAGCTAATGAACTCAGTATAAGTGTGATGTTTGGATTAATAAATTTGTCTGTGAAGCAGTTGGCTAACCATATAAACCACACCCATCATTCCCGAAGTCAATCAACTGTGGATATTCAATGTATTATTAAAACAAACAAAAAAAGACATAGAGATATCAACTCAATTATTTAAACCAATGAAGATGACTGTGACCTACACTCCAAATTTCAAACTTAGAATTTAGCATCAAGGATTTATAAAAGGACATCAATTCTGTTTCAAAAACATGTTTTAATGGTACTGATTGTATATAATATTATGAACCATGGTAAATGTCACCTGAAATGAAATGAAGTTCAATTTTTGCACCATCTGGAATGTACTCCTGATTAAGTTGTTCAGCAATGAAATTGTATCACCTAAACAAAATAATTAACATGAGAATGACACATTCTGCAGTTTTGGTGGCATTTATCTGTGTCCAATTTGCTCCACATAATTTTTTCTTCCGGAATGACCTTATGCTCAAATTGTGTCACCGAGCTAGCTGCACGTTAATTCTCCTTCCAAGAGTAAGCATATATTGCATTAAAACTTAAATGATGCTACAGCTTTACACAGTAGAGTGAAACAGACTGAATAAAAAATTACTTTGGTTACATAAAGTCTGAAACATCAGAAATCAACCACGAAGTCTCTTCAGCTAAAATAGAAGTCCTTGAGGTTAGTTCTTTGCTGAAAATTTTGATTTGGAGGGATGTGTACTGGTTCCAATATTAGAGTACAAACAGATTAATACTTTTCTCCTCTTTAATTTGCTTTTGACAGCATTTATTAAGCCACCTCCTTAAGCACTCCACAAGTATCATTTCTTCAGGTTTAATTTCAAGTAGAAAGTATGAATGTGTCGTTATCCCCGTTTTTTGGCTGAGAAATGTAAATTGCAAATAAAAAGATAATGCATTTTTCCATAGCTTCACCATTATGAATTCACAGTTTGTGGCTAATCGTGTTCTAACTTTCCATGGAAACAATCACTGTATTCTAAACAGAAACTACCACACGCAGTTTCTGCTCCTGCACATGCTGATGTCAGCCTAAGAGAACATCAAACAGTACTGTTTGCAAATACCACTGAAAGGCACACCACCAACATGCTGAATATAGGATTAACGGAACCCAGTATCAGCCAAGGCCAGAGCTATTATTTTGAAGTGCTGAAATGTTGTTTCTGTTCAATATTACACCGCATAACTTCACAGTAAATTGGATTCCAGGTTTATTGCCAAAGTAATTAAAAATTCAAAAGGTTGCTGTTTGAACGGAACATTATGGAAAAACTTTAAATACAATTGAACCTGTAGATTATTTCTCTTTATGCCAAGAGAGCAGCAGGATGGGAGGAGCAACTTGTGTAAGGAAAATCATATTAGAAGTTCATATTTTACCAAAAACATTTCAGTGGAGCAACTACTGTAGGAAAAGACACAATAATAACAAAAAGGAGGCGACTGATACTAAACTTAAAAAAAAGTCCCGTTATTTCTGAGAGCTGATTCAAAGAAAGAATGAAGGTCAAGGGAATTAATGGTTTATATGACTCCAGCATTAAAACTTATATCGGGTCTGTTTTTCTTTGCCACTATATTAGTTTAATTCTATTTACTTAAGTGGTGTTTAATTAAAATTTCTGCTTTTTTCATGTCAGGAGATTCTAAAACATTACTTTTAAAACAACAGTTCTTGAAACCCTTTTGGAATAATGAAGTTGGGGAAGGAGGAGGCAGCAAGAAAGTCCAAAACTCAAAGAAATAAAACCAATCTTTTTATTGGGTTTAATTTCTGCGAGCTGAATTTTATTAGCGCACACACTAGGAAGAGATTATATTTAACTACTGCTATAAAACCAGTCATTTGTAATGTCTAGAAATTGCAGAATGCCTACAGCTACATCCAATGCTTTAGCATGATGCGCTATTGTGAATATCACAGCTAGTAGCAGCTGATGGCATCAGCTGAAGCAAATGGACATAGAGTGGTGGGAAGAATAAGAAGGTAGCAGGTATGTAATCTCCCAAGGCCCAAGAGACAATGCTGGCCAAAAGCAACTGCTATCAGTCAGAGGTGTGTGGGAAGAAATTCTCAGCTGAATTGCACATGAATGTATGCACTATGTCCAGCAGCAAAGAAATATACTATTAGAACTCTCACATTGTCCTCAGTGATGGATGTGTTGCTGTGAAAGGCAATGATTTGTGTTCAATTAAAAATCCATCAACAGAGCAGAAAGCACACGAGTGCTTCTCTACATCTCTAACAGACGCCTCATCTCTATCAGGAATGAACAGCAATGACAGCGTCACCTCCCACTCAGTGTCACACAGCTGAACACCAGAACCCCACCTGCGCATGCTCAAGGTCTGCTGTCAGCCACCTCAGAGCCTCCACTGGGGTCCCCCATTTTCTGTGTCCCTACACATCTGCTGGGGGAAAGAGCCAGAGACACCCCAAGCTGGAATGTTGCTCCTGGCAAAGTCAGCAAGATGCTGACTTGATTAAAGAACAGGTTTTGAGTCTTCAACTTCTACTCACCTTTTCATTTTTAACAATCCTACTCTAAACCATCCATGGACACTAATTTGGGCTTTTATCATATCAGAGGCTTATTTCTATAGATCAAAAATAGTGGGGCAGAAGTTACCTATATCACCCCACATGGATATTCCTTTACTTCATTCTTCAAAATAGCCAGTGGGGAGGCTTTGTGACAGCTTTAGAACCCAGTCAGTGCCCTTGCTATTGAAAAGCTTCCCCTGACCTCCAAACAAATCTTCTTTGCCACATGCTCAGCAAATTATTTCTTCCCAGTGGATCTGAAAAATCCTGATCACCTTCCTCCCTATAAAAATCGCTTACATGTGAGTAGATGTACTATGCCCTGCCTTCAGTCTTCTACTTAGACTAAGGAAGTCCTTTGCCCTCCACCTGCTAGTTTTCCATATAGGTTTTACGCTGCCAAATTCGTCCACAAGCTTTTTGGAGCGGCCTATTCCATAGAGCCATTTATGATGTTAGTTACACAAAAATAATTGTTTTCTCACTTACATCAGCACAAGTTAGAATGAGAACCACTTTTCTTTCATCTTGTTAGCCTAAATTCACACAATACTTATGCTCTTATTTCACATTAAAAAAAAGACGACAATGACACAGGTCCCAGCATATACATCTACATCGCAATTACAAAACAACTTCGGGTTTGATCTTAACTTACTCCATTCGAGATGATTAGATATAATTGCACAATAATTAAGGATTGACTGGCATGCACCAGATGGAATAAATTGGATTCCAGAAGTAGCCAGGATAAAGTCCGCATGATTAGCCCTCATTCTGATGTACAATATTTTGTTTAGAAAGACGTACTAAGTTTCTATTCCCACAGTGTTTTACTAATTTATTAGTCCATTTTGTCCTTGGATAGAATAAATAATTAATTTTAACAGAGTTATAATTCTACCCTCCTACTACGGATCCATATAATAAATTTAGCCTATAGTTCTGTTTCCAGCTTAACATAGTTGGCTGGGACCCCTACAGACTTTGAACTTCCATTGAGAAAAGTAAATATTTCTAGAAAAGATATGTGAAAAGATTATTTCATTAATTAAAATATGCAAAATTTTCTTTGGCTTCAGGGGAAAGGTTAATGAAGGTAGTGTCACAGCCACATTAGAGATCCCACTCAGCCACAATCCATATCTAAAACTAAGGACTAGATAAGCTGTTTTAGAAGTAGTTTCTTGCTGAATATACCAGTGTTTGTCATGCAAATCTTTGGCCAAAAGAGTCAGTTGACAGAGAGCTCAACCTCAAGAGCTAAACTTAAAAATAATCCAGAATGAAACAAAGTTCATGCTCAGAAAGTATGCCACAGGAAAATCGGGCAGAACAAGCAGAAACATCTTTAAAATAAAGTGCTCATCAACACTGCCCAGCTGCTTAGTAAACAACAGGAAAGGAGTATGCGACACTGGAATGCTGCTATGCATTTACTGAATAAAGGTATTAACACATAAAAACAAATATCACTGTAACCCACAATAAAACAAGTAGTAGAAAAAACACCTATCAGAAAGTACCACTTGGCATAGAAAATTGTAAATACATACAGCTATTTTCATACTGGTTCTCAGATATTGGAGGGATACAAGTGACAGAAATATTAACAGTACACACTAAATAAAAGAGATGTTCTTTTGTAAAGTAAGAAGCAATAAGTATTGCTGGGGATGGAGGGCTGGTTTGTACAAGTTAGAAGTTCTCTATCTTTGAGAACATACAAAACTTCAAAATAGCAGCTTCTGGTATTGTATTAGGTAAGATACAATTGATGTTTATTTGCAAATGTTCTTTAGAGAAATTTCTTTTGCCTCTTATTCTTCAAGGTTTGTGTTTAGGTCTATATGCTTTAAATTGTCCATACTCTGGAATGTGGCAATTAGAACACATTTTCATTTCAAGACACAGAATAAGATCCAAATAACTAATGAGCTCATGTATGGATGCAGCAATCTGTCATCCTGCAGTGGAGGATTAAAAGGTCATGTTATAATAGCAGCTTTGTTTCTCTCATGCATAGTGGCTAACAATAAACTTGTGCTTTCAATTTCACAAAAGTAGTAAACGAGAAATACCAGCAAATTTCATTTTTCATATAGGCATTTTTCCCTGCTAAAAATCAGAAATGAAACAAAGAATTAAAAAATCCCAAGTTAACACAAACGAAGTTATATGGATACATTTATTTCAGATCAAATACAATTTCTTTAACCCTGAAAAAGCATTAAAATTTTATTTGCACATCTGTAACATAAGTGAAAAAAAGGAGCTTCACTTTGCTTTTTATAAGGTAGTTAAAGAGGAAACCTCTAGTCATTAGCATTCTACTGACAAGGCCTGGCTGTGGGAGTGCCAGGTTTATTTCCTTTTCACACCCAAGGAGACCTGAATCCCTATCATCCTTTTCCCAGGAGATTGCCCTAATTTCCATACCGTAGTTATTGGGGGGTGCTTTCAGAGAAAGCTCTTCTGTGAAGATTCCTTTTTTATATAAAATAATGTTATTAATTGGAGCAGAGACTGAAACCCAAGTGAACTCCTCAATGAGAAGCCTACAGCCATATGTATATTGTCTTCCAGTTCCTATCTTAACCTTCCCTACCAGCTTCCTCACTTCAGTCTTACCAGTTTGGCCCTCCAGAATATTTAAGAAAATCCACAAAAAACACCACACATTGGTGGGAAAATAGGTATGTATGAAATTGCCTTTTTTTTGGCAAATAATTTTAAAACATGAAATATATTTCCAACCCAAACTATACAGGCTTTCCATGTCACTCTTGTGAAGAAACAGCATACTTTTCTGAAATAATGAAAATGATTGAGTCACATACAACGTGTTGGACACTGGGAGGGTAGGTGGCAGAGTTCCTGTCATCCCTTATCAGGCAAATATCTTGTTCAACAACCATAAACCTTAAAGTAAACATCAAGCTGATCCTAAAATCATTTTACCAGGAAAATCTGAGCATTATGCATTATCATAGATGGAAAAATGCTTCCTTCAAATCTTCACAGCAAAGAACAGGCTTATATCCTTCATATTAAAATTTCCCATTAACTGTAGTGGAACTTCTTGGCAGAATTCAAAAACAGAATATTCAAAGGAGATTTTCCTTTCTGCCATAAGAATAAGATCTGAGAAAAATTTCAGCAGTGGGGGTGGTTCTATTAGGACTTTTGAAAAGTCTGTCCACACTGTATGCATATTCCATGTGAAGACATTGCATTAAAATTACCATGTAATACTGCACTGAGTTATATTTTCTGACAGTATTAACAATCAAAGACCTAATAAATTCACAGGGCCCCTAGCAACAGTGAACTCTAATTCTGGTCAGAATATAAACATGATAGTGTTTAAAAACAAGTCAACCAACAGAAATCAGTCAGCTGCCAGACAGCCTCATAATTTTCCCTGATAGTCAACATAAGTTAAAAATGATAATAAATCTGCATTCATTTCTAAAACAAAGCCTTTTTTTAAAAATGGAAAAATAGAACAATAGCAGGAAAAAAGGCTAATACTCTGTGCCAAGATTTCAATGCTGATAAAATAATCATCCTCGAAAAGCTTCTGATGGCATTTGATTTGCCAACCACATATTGATAATTGCACCTTTCTATCATGCCTGACAACACAGAAGCATATTTATTGAAAGAAATGATGAAATTTTGAAGCTAGCACGTTGGGTAAAATGTGGGTCCCAATTAAGTCTGTGTAAAATACCCATCAATTTTTAAATACCAGCATTTTATGCATATGGTGCAAAGAGACCTCAGTCTCTTGATGACCACATCATCTCTAGCAGAGTTTTCAGAAACGGCATTAAATGGACTCCAAATTCCATGGTCCAGTGCACAAAATTCTTGATTTTATCATTACTAGCTGGGTCCCAATACTGGTGCCTTTGATG
The DNA here is from genome assembly GCF_000690775.1 of Eurypyga helias. Classification (NCBI taxonomy): domain Eukaryota; kingdom Metazoa; phylum Chordata; class Aves; order Eurypygiformes; family Eurypygidae; genus Eurypyga; species Eurypyga helias. The sequence continues at coordinate 37,278 of NW_010246711.1, forward strand.
TAATCTGTACAAAAGCATTTAACTTCCAGGGAAATAATTTTGGGTCTATCACTTTGCTAAGAAATACTTTTCAAATGTAATTATAAACCACAAAATAAAAATTTCACCAGAATTCTGGGATCAACCGAAATACATACTAATACAAGGGATATTTCTCAGTTGTTGAATAGTATTTATGCAACTATTTGTCTGCATTGTGATTTGTCATATATGTTAAGTAAGAAGACCTAAAAGTGAAACACAGCAGTGAAACTGGAAGGTCGAAGTTCTCAATGTATACCTGCTCATTTATAATCCCATTACACACACTGAGGATATGATCACACTCCTTTGCAATCAGTGGGAAGACAACTCAAATTTTCACAAACTCGTGGGTCACACCAAAAGTTTCACTTTGCTTCCTAGGCACTTTGGTAAAAACACTAGTTATCTATGAAAATATAATAGTCACTATAAAAACAGTCATCACCCAACTGATTGAAAAACTGCAAACTATGTATAATGAAAATGAACAATTGCTTTGGGCATTCATCAATTCCGTGTGTTTCTCTTCTGTTCATCTATTAGATCTTTAAGTCAGATCATACCAATATGATCATTTATTTTGATCGTCTATGAAGTGCACTAATTTCCTCATCAAGTCTGTGACTTCTGGTGAACTATATCATATTTGCAGAAAAAATAAACTGTTGTAGCTTTTTGTTATGAGATTTTATCACCAAAGGAATCTATCACTGAAAACTTCAATTTTTATGGAACTTTTACTGAGTAAATTAAATTTTATTTCTTCTTAAAACAGTTTTACCCGTTTTCTGTTTGTTGTCAGCCAAAGGCTAGGAGTTTTAATGCTTAAACCAAAAAAGTATGTAGCTCACAAACATTCCCATCTGAAATGAGGGAAGTTCACAATTCTCTAAAAGCATTGCATGAGTTAACCATGACGTAGTTCATATCACTAAATCTACAACCAGTAACGGGGACATTTATTCTATTAATAATGCCAGAGTCAGCACGCGCTATGGGCATTCTGTGCCCGGAATCATCTAAGTATGAATATGGTAAACAAAGATCAATATCATCTATGTGCAACAGGAGGATAAAAATCAGCAGTGGTATGGAACTTACTGTAGATACAATGGCAAATATAAGCTCTGCTAACGTAAGCGCTACCTTGTATGAGCGTAACGCGTATCTCGATATTTCCAGCAAACATTTCTCCTCTAATCGGAGATTTGAACAAGAAAGCAGTGAGCTAGAGCATTGAGGGTCACGTAAAGGAAAGTTTTACTCAGATTTGAAAAAATTAATCCTTTGCCATTTGCTCTTTTTTATAAAGAATTAACATTCTCATCATGAGACCCACCTGCTCAACAAGTTATTACATTTATCTCACATTAATTTTCTTTAGCTGCTTTCAAAGTAGTCTCAGAAATTCAAATATATTTTTCATACACACTTTAAGATTTAACCAAAGTGACATTGTCTGTTTTTCAACAATCAAAAAGAACATCAAGTTTTCCACTGAATAATCTTCCCCCTCCTCCACCTCCCCGGTACTTCAGAAGGCAACTCTAATTCAGATCCATTGCATTTATGTACTTCAAACCCACAGTTATTTACTATCAGAGACAAGTTCAAACACTGAGGTTCTCATCGGAGGGGAACTCCAAAGATCAAACTGTACGTTCAAACAGCTACATTTTTCCTCTATGGTTCCAGCCTTCTAAAATCTGCTGTTAAAACACAATCCCATAAACCTGAAAAATGGTAAGTGACCTACCTTAGAAAGTCCGCCTACTTCCAAATAGAAGCAGATAATGAAAACATTCCAGGTGACCCACAGGGCGGTCCACACCGTGTACTAAACACAGAGCCGGATGAAAGCAAAAAGACAGAAAAATAAAATGTAAAGATGAAAGGGTTTTATACTGAGCAGATCAATAATAAAAAACCTGATATCAATAAGCATTGTTCTTCTGGGAACAGACAAGTGCAGAGAGTTCAGAAAAGGAGTTCTCCCTGCACAAGTCCCCTAGGAACCATAGGAAATTACAAATCCAATATTCGTTTCTGCTCTAAATACATACCAATAAAACAGATTTATTCTTTACAGTTTTACACTATTCTACCGTTACCAATTAAGTCCAAAATGCTGACTTAAACACTGGTTTTGGGGCAACTGAGTAATTCGTAAATCATGATTTAGCTCTGTTAATGGAGATTTCAGAATAGCACAGTCATTTAAATAAGCAAATATTATTAAAATAATATTTAAATATATTTTTTAAAGACACAAAAAAAAAACCAAAACATGAAAGAAAACAGAATATCTATTGATCTGATAATTGAGTTTTCAGAAAACAAAAAAAACCAGATGAAGGCTAAATCCGACCTAAGAATCTTTCAGTAAAAGGTATTTAATGAAATTAAAACCAGTTTACTACTTCTCCAGCCCTTGTGGCCGTGAACCCAATCCTACAACATACCCTTAACAGGTAAAAGTATCTGTATCTCTTCTAGGTTCTCCAGTTTCTGACCCTAGTGCACAACTGAACTCATATTCCACCCACAGCTTGAATGGGAGAATAATTTTTCTACCTGAAATCACCTTTTGCATTTTGTCAGCGTAACTGACCAGCACTGCTTATCTATATACCGCTGTAAACTATGCCCACTAAACTCTCCCAGCAGTGCACCTCAGAAGCATTTCTGTCTGAGGGGTGGAGTGCAGACCCAGCCACACAGGAGCTACAACCCCCTGAAAACACAACGAGCAGCAGTACCACTGCTTTGTATTTTGCAATATGCTTACAGCCTTCACTAAGGAGAACTGCTTCTAAGTGGCTTTGCAGGGCTAATTAGCTGTAACCAGTTGAGGTTAATATGATACTGCTTTGCTTCACCCTAATCTATAATATGTTGGATCCCATTTCCATTCCATGGGTGCTGTCGGCCTGGCTTTCTTGGGCAGTTTTGGGTTATGTTCCCCTCTTCCTTCTCCTCCCTATGATGTAGAATGAAAGGTTCAGGTGAAGAGGGTTAAATTTTTCCCCCACTTTGATTAAGCCCATATGCATACATATGTATGTATTGTATTTTTTGCATACAGACCAGGTTAGCTGCTTTAATTTAATGTCTTATGAGGTACTTAGGCTGTTTGGAGATGGTTATGGCTAAGAAGTAGATCATTAATAAACAAAATGAGAGTAACACTCTTGGCCCGTTTCCTTCGGCTTGCAGAGAAGGGCAGTGCGGCAACTGCAGTGTTATAAAACAGAGAAAGCTGCTATAGTCTCTGAGCAGTATAAGGTCTGTACTATTTATAAGATTAACTTAAAAGAGGATATAATATTTTAGCCCATTTTCTGACTTTGTAGTAAGTCAGTATAAGCTCCTGATTTTCCAGTGTATGTCCTCAAATCATCAGGTGCAGGGTGTTCTAAATTAATGAATACTTCATACAAGCCCAGCTGCTCATAAAAAGCAGATTTCAGGCTATTCAGGAGAATTCCTCTTTTTAAAAAAAAGGATTTTTATCTGTCCATAAATGAAATCTGTCATCACAACAGGAAACCCACTTGATTTGCCAGACCAAGCCAAATCCATTAATGTCCTCATCCTGTCCCACAGGCACCAGTGACAACTGTGCTCTGTGCAGGCAAAAGCCATCTGAACGTGCTTCCCCAGTCCCAGCTTCGCTGTTTTACACAGTCAGGACCTCTTTGGTCCCTTATCCACCACGACAGTTACTGAAAGGGACGTGCAGGTGCAAAGCAGATGTGCACCTTGAAACCCAGCTGCTGGGGAAGGGAGAGGCTTTTCCTACATTCTCACTGAACTGCAGGAATATAAATTTATGCTCTGTTTTCTTCAAGAACGTAATAATTACATATTCAGTAATTAGTACTACACAATTTTTGAAAGTAAGAAAGTTACTCTCCACATTTCAAAACATATATTTCTGGTTATGCAGGTAGAGGATTTTGTCCCCTGTATAGCTCATAGGTACTTAAGGAAGAAAAAAAGTTTTAAGACAGCAAAAGCCAGTAAGTAAAATTACGAAGTGTCAGGATTCTGGTTATATATATATATGTATTTGTCTTTTGTGGATGTGCAGTACAGTGCAAACAATAATTAAATCATCATGGGTATATTTTAATTTTAAAAGTCCCTACCTTCATTAATACATTTTAGGAACAGCTAACTCAATACTTCATTTCCATTTGTCGCTCAGACCCTGTTCTGAGGACAGAATATTAATTTCCTCATGAGGTTTTCTACTATGCTCATCGCTGTAATGTCTGAGAGCTGCACAAACATTAACTAATTTATTTTATGTTATAAGAGAATGATACAGCTCTCAGAATGCAAATGATGTCCTGATACATGCAGAGATAACATTCAGAAGTAGTCATACATTAGAGGCATCCAACTTGAAATGCTCAAGACTTCATTTTTCAGAACACTTGGGGTTATACAGTGCTTTATAAGCTCGGTATTCAGCTCCCTGTAGCTGAGCATTCAGCATTTGTGTGAATCAGACCACAAGGTCTCAAGACAAAGGGAAAAAAAAGCATGTGAGAAATTTAGTTTAAGTGACTCGCTTTGTGTCAAAAAAGGTTTCAGTTGTTGAGGGCAGAGATAACACTCAGCTACCCAGTGAGGCCTTCACAACAAAAGCAATCCCTTTAAGTTTTACTGTCACATGCCTCATTCGTCCCATGTCTTGTTTTCTGCAAATTAAGTTTCTATTCCATAGCTACTATGACCAGAAAACCCCCAAATGTCTGTCCTTTCTATAGCAACTGAAGTGTCCCTAGAAAATAATTGGTATGCATCTGCATAGTTCAAAACTGCAAACATATAAAAGGATCCCATTAGGATTGCACAAGAGGGCTTTAAGAACAGTTTTTCTTAATTTTTAAGTGTTTCTTCCCGAAAAATCTGTATTACTTTCTGCGCATTATGTGTGTAAATCTATATGGATATGACTTCAAGGTTTAAAAAAAAAAAAAAGTATCGATATTCCATGATTTGGCATCACACTAACGCCTGCTTGGCCTGCTGTGTGAGGCTTAACTTTTAGATCCATTATGGAGACCTCTTGTTTGAGCTAGCAGAGACACTGCCTGCAGTCGTGGGCTGTTGTCCGTTGTGTGAAGCGACAAGAGACCGGGGAAGGTGCCCTGCACGCTGGCAGACCTTTGCTGTAAACGGAGGAGGGGTCAGTGTCTGAAGCATCAGGCTCACAATAAACCTCAGGGCACCTCACCTGACCTGTTTCATAACCTGACCTGCCTTTCAACCTCTCGCACCCCGTGTCCTGAACACCACCCTGATGGTCCTGCCGTGTCTGCTCTCTCTTAACTCCCCAGCTCAGCAATTCCTGCCCCAGTTCTTTAGCCAGCCATGTTCAGCCCTCCCAGCTCAGCTGGTCTCATGCTCAGCATCAAAACCCTCGCCATCCCTGGAACGAACAAAGAATTTTCCACACATGTTGAATCAATAAGAAGAGCTGGGTTTTTTTATTTTGTAGTCCATCTAATGCACTACTTAAAAATCATCTAGACATTTTTGCCTAACATATTCCTTCTGCTGGAAGGACTCAGGACCTGGTGATAATCTTTGTGGATTTCTCCCTATATATACTTTCTCATTCTCGGTCTTTTGCACCAAGGACTGTATACACTATGTGGTGTGATGAAGCATTTGGAGTCCTATAAATTATGTGGAGAGAGAACTCCCTAAACCTTACAGGTTAAATATCTGTCAAATTACTGTTCAATGCAGTATATTCCTTTCAGATTCCCTTTCTTAATTCCCGCTTCTCTATAGCAGTGATATTTCTACACCCCTTTTGAGTCTACAGGTCAAATTGAAAATGATGCAGATACCTTTCATATCCCTGTGAAATACAACCACTTCTAGAGCTACATAACTGGTATTAGATGGGCACATTATATCACAAAACAAAAGTGTTAAGGAAAAACGCCAAGGATGGTTTCTTAAACTGAAAGGTAAGAGAGAAAAGGGAAATTTCTAAGTTTGAATATTACAATGATTGTGGGATAAGTTTAGTTTTAATGACTAAACTACCTCATGTATATTTAATCAGAAGTGCAGCACCTCCTCTGACAATGCCTTGGCATTAGAGGAAATTAATGTTGGATCACGGGTACTTCAAGGTAAAGGAAGCAACTACCCAGTCACCAGATTTTCTTCCTGTAGTATCTGGCTGTGTCTCAGAGGCATCAGTACTTACAGAGTCCTGCTTAGCCATCGTGGTGAAAAATGACAAGGAAAGTGTCATAAATGGAGATCATGGAACAGTAACAACTCAGGACTTGACAGGAAGGATATTCAAGGTGTAGTTTTGGATGTCTAAATACTTCAGTTGTATTATGGAACTGCAAGAGTGTTTGTATAGCATTTGCTTGAATACTGCATAAAGTATCCTGTGTACCCTTTCTTCTGCTTTCTTGTTTTTTTAAAGAAACTGCCTCTTGGCTTTTCAAGTATACACAGTGCCTACATATCATATTATTTAATGGAATAAATTAAGGCAAGCAAAACAAGAGATTTCCACCTTATATTCCCCCTATTTAAGTGTATTATTTTCATCTCTCGCTGTTCATTAATACATTCATGTTCAGCTTTGGGCCAGGTTTCTGCAATCTTAGCTACATGAGTCATCGTTCAGAAGGCTTTTGAAGTCCCATATCAGAAGTAAGAGAGGGGAAAAAATTCCAACTTTAACAAGTATCCTTTCATCATCTTTAATCAATTTTAACAGCCTGAAAATCTTGCTGGTGATAGCAAGTTCTATCAAGAAAGGAAAAGCATGTATAGGGAAATGGATGACAGCACAGGTCTGGAGCTGCATAATGGGTGTGTTACAATGTAGTTAGAACTGAAATTTAGATGTTTTTTCTTCTTTGCAGCTGTTTGGGTAAGTTTCAAATGGGCAAATATGGGAAAATTAGGAAGCAGCTCTGCACTTTTAAGTCCCCTGGGAACTTTGCACTCATTTAATTCAGGCACAAAATATTCATGTACCAAAAAGAAGACATCCACTTAGTGGCAGGACAAATTTTTCACAAAAATTGATCTATATCATTAATACAAAAACTATTAGAAATAATCATTGTATTTAAACTAATTAGGACATTTGGAGTTAACATTGCTGCTCCCCCCCTCTCTCTCTGTGTTTCCTAATCACTGAGAACTCAGAATTTTACCTATAAGCAAGTGAAATTGCAGATTTATTTAAGAATCACCATTGTCATAGTCCTGTTTCTGAAGGTCCATAAACACAGAACATGAGTCACTGCCTTGATCTACTTGGAATAACAATTATATTCAACAGAGATGCTTCCTGACTCAGCCATTGCATGTCAGCTCTTAGATGGTGGGGCATTTTTTGGTAGAAAGCTCTCAGATTAAATTTTGTATCAATCAAACTATGAAGAAAACTCACTTCTTCACTCAGACTTTTAATCTACAATGGCTATGCTTATGCTGCTGTCAAAGAGAAGACTGCAACTTACATAGGCATTAAATGCCAGTGATGAACTAGATAGCCTGGGTGCAATGACAGTGGAAGAGTTAGAAGCATACAACAGCTTTTGTTTTTATCAAGCTTCTATCGCAGCCCTCATTGAGCTCCTTGGCTCTAGATTCCTGCACGAAAAGCCTGCTCAATTGTGCCTGCAGACCTAGACTCACATTTGAATGCAGTATAGATGTTCTTCAAGTTATGGCCCTACATCTAACACATTTATTCACTTACTTTCCCAATCCTGCTCTATGTTAAAATTTGAGGGGAGAGTACATGACATATGCAGCATAGGATGGCAAAGTGAAAGCTTCTATGTCACTTCCCTTGTCAGGGGGACCTTCATGTACAGCCTTCATCAGACAGAAGATAGATTGAAGACGTTTTCTTGAGGTCAAACCAAAGACCCTAAGGCTGGCCAGCTTCAGTCAAGATCCCTACCAGAGTATGATAGAATATCATGGGGGCAATTTGCATCCACATGTGGCAGATTAATTTTGTGTAGACAGTTTACAGAAGTAAACTTGTATCTGACGTGATTCTCTCTTTACTTCATTACTTTTATATTCTGATGGATCATCTGCACTAGGCAAAGCTGATTTCCAGGGAAGTCTTAAGGAAAAGACAGTGGATAATAAGCCTACTTTTCTTGAAGTATTTGGTTACTTTTCCAGTTAAATTGGATTTAGCTTAATCGAAACCAGAAGGTTCAGCAGGTTACATAAAAGCATGACTCAACATGTTTATTTTGCCAAAGTCACAGTGTTGACTTCTCCCTCCAATGTGAGACACCAACCACTACCATATCCAGGGGCTTACATGTGGCTGAAGGTGCAGCTATGGACTCAAAAGTCCATGAAGCTTCTCAATGAATTTCAAGCCCAATTCACTACTCAGAGCCTGCACTGTGTTTAAGTAATACTGAAATTCAGGACTCTATTGAAGATTTGTATTAAACAAACTTTATATTTGAAGCCAGCAGTAAAAGTTTACCACTGTAACAGGTGAACTGTGTTTTTAAAGAGTTTCAGAAGCAGGGAGGCAGTCTATGTCCTTCCCTGGGAGAGGGGCCTTTGGGTTAGTCAAGACAGCCTGGAGCTGGTACTGGTAGTGGCCTTTGCTGTCCGTACCACTGACTCCTCTAGGGTTTCTGCGGAGAGCGGGCACAGCCAAGCTGCACTTGGGACAGCCCTAGGAAGCACAGCTTCTGGGGACCATGTGTTAGGTGTTGCCTGGAAGATCCTCGGGCTCTTCAAAGTTTTTCTTAATGAGCACTTTAAGCACTTTATCCCTGCACTGCTGCAGAGAGACTCCACGCACTTTTCCCCTTCCTCTGGCTACTTCTTCCCGTTTCCCCTCTTGCACTTCTTCCCTTCTGCTGGAACAAGTGAAACAGGTCAGAGAGCTCACCCACACTTAAATTAACATTGGAAAGGAAAATGGTGGTTTTTCAGCCGGATCTGTTCAGGTTTGACAGTTTAAGTGGCTGAACCGACACTTGTGCTGGTGCAAAGGCGGGAACAGCACAGGGACTGAGCAAAGGGAGGATCATTGCTTATGCTGGCTTGAGGTATTCACTGAATTCAGCCCGAGGGTGAAGCTAAACAAGAGGCTGAACTGACAAGTTTGTAGCTAGCAACAAGGGAAGTCTTGCATCTCCTCCTTTCCCCTCTGCCTCCGCACTGCTGTTCATGACTGCAGTCCCAATCCCTGCTCCATGCTGGCCCTGGCACCTATTTGGAACCTTACAGACTGGATTCAGCTCACCAATCTACCAAAAAACTCCCCACTTTTTTGCTAAGTTGGTGTTCTGGCAGTTTAGGAGTGGAACTGGCTTACTGAAGAGTCTGGTTAACTGCGGCCCGAACAGAAAAGTGTATGGAGAGGTCTTCAGCCAGGGAGACTGACAGTGGGAATAGGGAGGCGATGCAAACCACTCCCTTCTGCTGGTGTTGAGCTGTGAGGCTGGTTCCAGACAGCTTGTGTAGTTTGACTCTTCCAGCTTCAGGATTTGCACCAAACTATTCCTACTTCACTGGTAACATTACATTAGTAAGGATAGAAGCTGCTGTAAAGTCTTGATCTTCTCAAGTAGTATTTTCACCTGCAATAGCTTGAGCTCTTGAATATATGCTCAAAGTTAAATCAGAATGTGACTTCAGCTAAATCTGAGGATAAAGTGTCTTGTTGAGGTGTTTCTTTAGTTACGAGTTTTCCAGCTCTACTTTAAAACAACTGATAGAGTCTAAAATGTTCATTTACATTAGTAAAGATAGAGAAAGTCAACATCTGTTGTCTTTCATTTGAAAACTAAAGCAGAACTGAATAGCAGTGCTGAACCTGAGGGGCAAGAGATTTTGTGTTGCTGCACTTCTGACACAAATATCCTACGTAATTTTACAGGTGCTTACCCTCGCTTGTGATGTACTATGGATGAAATGGAGAACACAAGGCAGAAAGGCGAGTCATCAATACATGGATATATATACACTGCTGCCCAGTTCTCCAACCACAGGTAATAGATAAAAGTGCTATTATTTACATCAAACCATTTTCAATTACTTATAGTCGGCTTGTGAAGCTTAGCTAAGGTGAGCATAAAGAACCTTGGGTGCACTTTTTGTTCACTTTTTCTTCTAAGACATGACAAAGAATTACAGGATTCCAGGATTGACTAGAAAAAATGAAGGTTTTAAAGTATTCTTTAATGAGTTTTCCCCAGCAGACATTTATTTCACTCTTTTGTGAGGAAAAAACCCAAACATGTTTAGCTTCTTAAAATCCATTACTGACAATACATCTGAAATGATCCAGATACATACACTGCCAGGTAAAGATATAATATCCATTTAGGAGAGACTGTGCGGAGAAAAGGGATAGTTTTTGTTGGCAGTTTCCTTCACAGCTTTGAAAGTTTGTTGTTGTTGTTTGTTTTTTTTTGTTTGTTGGTTTGTTTGGTGGTGTTTTTTTTGGTTGCTGGTGTTTTGTTTGGTTTTTTTTTAATTCCTGGCTATGTTGAGAACATGGGGAAAAAGCCTGTGAAGCTTCAAGTTACAAGCATCAGAGAGAATTTACAACAATTTAGGGTCATGGCCATAAAAACAGGTCTTGGCAGTTAAATGTGATAAGGAGATTTCTTTGGAACCCATGGGTCACAGGATCAAAGGAATTTCTACAATCCTTGATTCTCCCTGTTTAAGAGGAAGATGCAGCTAAATATAACTTGACCGTTATAAATAGTGGTTTGTGGGGTTTTTTAATTGTCATTGATTCTGCTTGTCTATTGCAAAAGTAACAACAATTTGTATTTCTTTTCTTCATTTACGCATAGTCTAATTGTAGATGTTCCCATGACCCATGTAGGTATTTCATTCTTTAAATAGTCTTACTAAGAACTTGTATCACAATCATAATTTTGGCAGCACTTTCTCTAGGTTACCCATTCTCGATAGCTTCCAAAATCTTAGAAATGCCACTCAGTAGTCCAAAATTTGCAAAAAGACATAGAAACCTCTAAAGAGTCTACAGAAATACCATCTGGTGTTTTGAAATCAAGAAAATTCTGCTTTGCAATATGACAGGATTTAAAACCAAGAGAAAAAAAAAAAGTAAAAAGAAGAAAAAGAAACTTACCACGACTATATATCGAGGCCTAAACTGGATGGTTCCAAACAAACCCAAAATGACAACTATTATCTGCAGAAAATTGCCAAGGATAGGAGCCCATTGGAAACCAAGGAAGTCAAAGATCTGTCTCTCTAATGCTGCCAGCTGTAAGAAAAACATAAACAGAACATCCACTTTTTAATTATGGGTGAGACAGAACACTCGACATTTTCTTATTTGCACCAGGCTTCACAAAGAATAGTATGGCAAAATTCTGAAACTGAAGTTCCTGGGTGTAGCCTTTGTCAGCATTCAGGTGTTCACCTAGACTGAGCAAAGTCATGCAAACCTGGCTATTGTTACTTCAGTATTGTCATGCTCCCTCCATTCCTCATGTCTTTGTTTTCTTAGATTTATTTTCAACTAGTCTTGACTGCAAGTTCCTCAATCTATTCCTAAAACAGAGAGATATATCCCAAAGAGGGCGGAACAGGCCCAGAGGATACTCAGATATGGCTGTTTGGTATGTTCCAGGGAGTTCCCTAAATCCAGGAATTAAAGAAGACTGCTGGGACCTCCTCACTCCCTGAGGCACAGAGGTACACTCAGGGAGTGAAAGGGTGTAGAAAATGTTGGAAGACCTTGGAGTAAACGTCTTCAAAACCAACCCAAATGAGTTACCTGCACTTTGCCAGAAGCTGCTAGGTTACTTTGGGCAAATGCAAATCAGAAAGACACGGCATCAGCCTAATGGCTCTCTTCCCACTGTTGGGGGTGGATTTAGTTGGGTATGGAATTGAAAGAAGCTAAGAAGCATCAACCTTCATCCTTGCACCAGCATGTGTTTCTTAGGTAATTCTGCATTTCCGAATGTTAAGCAAAAAAGAAAAAAAAAAAATCCAGATTAAAATTCTTCTTCAACCACATTTGCTACTCATTTTTGACAATCTAATCTATTGTTCTAAAGACGCTGAAATAAACTTTCTCAGCAGCACTCCTGTTGAAGTTTAAACTCAGTTCCATATTTTTCCAGCTGTAGCAAGACATTTTTGAGCAGCTAAACAGAATCCTACTGAGAAACAACTGAGTTTCTGTGCTTGCTAGAATTTATTACACATCTACTTGATTTTACTACATTGTTACAATTGCTAAAATTTACTGAAATGTGCACTTAAAATATTTATAACTGAGGCAGATGGAGTAAGCATGGCCCTATGAATACCAACCAAAGTATTAGCATATGTGGGTATTTCACATAAAACATTTCCTTTTACACATAATGGCCAGATTCAATCCTCACCTACAAGCTAGGGCTTTGTGGCACCGAGAGCAGAATCTGCCCATTCTATACAAAAATAATCCCTTACACCAGTCATGAAAACCACATTTTCTGTACTGAGGTTAATAAATATGATAAATCTAAACAATTAAATGAACAAACGTTGAATCATCAACTTGGTGCAGCTCCTCTGCAATCAGTAAAGTTACACTGACTTTTATCAGCTAAACATCTGTCCCAGTATATATAAATGAAAAATTATCACACAGAGGACAATGTTAAAATCAGATTATCCTCTTGGACATGTAAGTTGTTCCTATCTTAACAAAAATTATCTTATCCTTTTTGTGTTGTAGGTAAGGGAGAATCTCAGAGGGAAGACCACTGCCATGTGAGTGAAGCTGTTGGCTCATGTGGCATTAGCCATCTACCTTGCTTTTGTCACACTCTGCCCTCTCCTCTTTTAACCCATTGTCCATCTCGATCAATAATTTGTTTACTTCCCTAGATATGGAAAAGAACTACAGACGTTTATGACCAAATCCAGCAAATGACATATTTACATCGACCTCAGATGGAATTTCAGTGTCTAATGGTTTGTTTCTCACCTTGTACACAACAGCAACCCCGATGACATTCTCATAGTGTCTTCACCTTGTATTGGACTCATGAGCATCACAATAATGGCCTAGCTGGGACTTCTCTAAGGACACCTCAGAATCACTTTCTTCATCTATGACCCTCTAGTGCGCTCCCTCAAGCAATTCAGGTGACATCACATTTCAGTATACTCTTAGCTTCCCTAAACCACAAGATACATCACACAATACAGTACAAGACAGACCCAAATCCCATGTGTGAGATAGTAGAGAGGTTAAAAAATGCACTGGCACAGGCAGAACTCAGTTTAGGGTATTATCAACAACATACCAAGAGTTCTGTCCTGTATCACATAGGAAGACATGACATCCATGAACACACACAGAGCCAGTTTCTCTCCCAGGGTCAGCAAGATGCCTAAATAATTCACAGACCACCACTCTTCAGAGACAATGTGTCTTCCTGGAGCCCAGACATTACCAAGTAAGCAGAAGATGGAGGTGTCAAATCAGACGAGATTCTGCTGATGAGCCACCTCTGCCCTGACATTCATTGAAACTGTCATGTAGCCCAGGTCATCACCTGCACCAATACATTGAATGTGTCCTATAATGCTCCCAGCACTGCTGGCTGCTAGCTTAAGATTGTCTCCAGTAAAGTGTCCTCGGCTCTGAAAAAGGGCAGCTGTGTGCAAACTACATACCTACCTACTCAAAATGTTCTCTCGGCATGGGTGAACTGTCTGGGAAGACTGCTGGTCACAATGAGCCTGGTTAACATGACAGAGCACCCTAACAGCTCACTAGCACCCAAAGTGGCATGTCACTGCCTGGCTTCTTCCCCAGGCACATGTGAATTTGCTGGTGTAGAGAGCACAGGGCTTGGCCAGAGTGGGTATTGAGGAAACTCATTTCACACACATGGTTTGCTGCAAGAGATGGCTGTCCTTAGACATTTTACGTAGTGTTGAAACACCTAGAGCTGTCTGAAAGACAAAAGCCTGCTGCACAGATATGAATGAAGCTGTTCAGTACGTGTCTCTTCTTAAAGTGGTCCTTAGAAGTGATTTTCAGAGCTGTGTAGATCAACACCTTAAATGCCTGAAAGTCATGGTACTGCAACGTCAATGAACGCAGCCACTGATCTTTCCCAATATCCATGTCAACAGGCTTAGTACTCAGCTCACACCTAAACTGGATCAGATACAAGCTTTGCTTTCATGTCTACCTCCCTGATATCAGCCAAGCAAGATGTGAGCTTATAAACTTATAAAAAATAATCAGTCTTTTTATGGATTACTGGTAAAGGCACCCATCACAAACACAGAGAAATAAGATTTGATTTCCTTCCCTGCTGCCTACCAAGGTATCCATTCCTCTCCTCCCACCTCCTATCCATTATGATACCAAGGGGAAGAGCTTTTCCTTGAAGCTGTGTCGCCAGCCAAAAATAAAAATTTCTATGCAGCGAGTCAAAAAAACAGAAGCAGAAACATGAGTCTACAGCCTACTGCCTATGGCACTTATCTGGGAGTGGGAGAGTTGCTTGTATTTCTTGCCTGCAGGGCTCTTTCTGTATTTTTATATATGGTGACAGCATATAAACCACTGAAGGAGTCCTGGGAGCAGGACGTCAAATATGCAGCCCCAATCCTTCCCCACTAACAAGTGCTTTCACCATGGGACTATTCAGTGAGACTTTCCTGTGCAGCTAAATCTCATTTGATTTGGTCTTCTCGCCAACACAGAGTAATTTGGCTCATCCCTAAAGCCCACGGAATGCATTAGTGGGGGAAAAATCTAAAGAAAAGAAAGAGGTAGGAGGTACGTCTATCCTGCTCAAATTACTACTGTCTTCTAAATTATAAAACCTTCTTGGAGAAAGCACAGATAAAAGTTAAAAACCTAATAATTCATGATAATGGCAGAGGAAATACATTAAGTTCTGTTTGCTCTATACCATGGGCAATATGCAGTAAATAGTGATAGCATAGAAGTGATGCTGTTCTTAAGTGTTTCAGTATTTCAGCCAACAGAGCCCCCAAGCAGAGGTGAAAGCCATGGACTACTTAGCTTTGTGCAAAGGAATAAAAGCAGCACCAAACTCAGTCTGTGATTCAGGTAATTCGCTGCACAGAAAACATCGGGATATAGGGAAGGAAACAGGTAGCTGTGCACAATTACAGGCAGTTTTTACACAGATGTGAAGAGCCAGTACTATCTGTGTTTGCATAGGTGCAAAATCTCAGTAGCCACAATGGCCACCAGACTAACCTGTGCCATGTGGTACAGGCAGAAAGGAGCAGACACTGTGACAGAGAGTTCTACTTGGAGTTAAGTGCATGTGAGTAATTTGAAATGTTTCACCACATTTTGATGATAAAGAGGCTGTTTTTCTCAACAAGAAATATTGCCAAGATAATTTCTGCTTTTATCACCATTTTCAGATTCTTCTGAAAAACACCAAAAAACTGAACCCTGAAGGCAAGGCAGAAGTTCCCAAAATCAGCTGGTTCAACTTCTCCCATTGCTAGAAGACAGATATCCACTTAGTAGGGCAGAGGAGCTCAAGGATGGAGAAATGGGGTACGCTCAACGTGACTAAGGACCTCTGGGTGTTTACTGTTATATCACTTTCCTAACAAGCACATGTTGGGAGGCGCTGGTACCTCCACTACTCGTGATCACCAAGACAACAAAGTTTGGGAATGTTTATAACAAATTTTTGTTTGATACTGTTTTTAATGATTAACCTTAAAATGGAATGAAAACCCAAACCTTTCTTGCAAATAAAAGAGGTGAGTTTCAGTTTTGGCAAATTAAATACTGGGGCTTTTTTTTAGTGATGCCTGTGTTCAGTTGTGTGAAATATTTTCATGAGAACTTATAAAAATCTATCAAAGTTGATAGGAAATAACATTTTCTTATCATAACAACACTTGGAAAAGGAGACATAATATTTCTTATTACTGCTGCCAAGGGAGAGCTTTGTTATTTAGTCATCATCAGCACCGACAATCTTGTAATGTAAAGTGCACAACTCGGGAGACTAAGACTAGCAGTAAAATGCTCTAGCGGGACTGCATCAC
Source organism: Eurypyga helias (assembly GCF_000690775.1). Taxonomy (NCBI): domain Eukaryota; kingdom Metazoa; phylum Chordata; class Aves; order Eurypygiformes; family Eurypygidae; genus Eurypyga; species Eurypyga helias. Next base: position 53,406 of record NW_010246711.1, read on the forward strand.
ATCACTTAATGAAGATGAGCCACATTTGTCTTGTTCTTTTACGTCTTTGATTCACTGAGCCTACCAAACATTCCCTACATCCCTCTGCAGAGTGCAAGGAGAAGGTACTAAGCTGCAGGCCTGGGCTGCATTAGTCACACAGGCTGAACTTCATCTTCTGCCCATGCCCGAGTCCTTTTGTGTTAACAGCAGCAGAAAGTTCAGGTGAGCGAATCTCTGAATTTTGAGCTTCTCCACCTAGATGGATCAACCACAAGTGCGGCACATTTGGAATATCTTGAACAGAAGAAATAGGGAAGCTGTAGCCTCAATGCCTCTATGCTGCTTATGGTGGAGGAGTAACAAAATAAAGGGTGAGGCAGCAATCAGCAGTGCTGCACAGGATCTATAGTAAGAAATAACCAAGAAATTCCTAAATAGAGAGATCAAAAAACATTTTTGAGAGCAGACTTCAACAAGTCCCCCCTATGGAGTAAACCCCTCCTCTGAGCAGTCAGGCCCTATTATACTTCAAAATACATATCAGAAGCTGTCTGAGTGATGAGACACCACAGTTGAGTTACAAAGTCAACTGTACAAAGTGAGTGTAAAACTCAATTTTCTCTTCTGTCAGAAACCTCATGGATAACAGTCAGGCTTATATTTTAATGGAAAAGCTTTTATAAATGACATGTTAGTTTGCGATGAATAAATAGTTCTACATCCATAACAGAAGGAGTCACTGGATCACAAAGAAGAGGTTTCATATGTAACAGATCATTTTAGACAAGAAAATACCTAAAGGTGGCTTGATAAAAATATAAAACCATAAAATTGCTTAATATAAAAGGTTAATTATATAGAGAAAGATCTACAAATTTGGTACCCTATAAATTACTCAGTTTACAAAATTAGGAAAGTATAATCTATTCTACATTTCATATTAAAAAAGCTGCTTCAATTTGTCATGTAAAACAATCTCTGGATACCATAATAACTAGTGAAGTATCTATTCTATATCTAACAAACTTGTATTTATGAAATCTAACAGCAATGATAAAATTAAATACTTAATAACTGCAGAGCTGTAAAACCGTATAGTTTCAGACTCTTTTTTTGAAATAAAAGTAATTTAAAAACTAGGAAAAAAAGTCACAGATTATTTTGACTTCCCAAATAGGCACTGTTTTCTGAGCTTTCAAAAATTGAAATAGCATACAAAAATGGTGAATCTTAAAAATTACAGTCAAAAGCATTCATATTCTGAGTTCAAGTTAGGAATAATCTGAAACATTTGAATTATGCATGTAAGACTCAGAGTTCACTGATGCTGCTAATAATTGTCACAGGAGAAGTGCCAGGGCACAGCTCCTCATTCATACTAACTACTGCTTCTAAGGACAAAGTCATCTTCTCCAAAACTCTCTGCTTCATCTTATGGCCATAAATTTAACCTGTGGTTTCAGGAAGAGTTTCCTGGACATGAGGAATCTCTGAAGACCGTTGCTCCTTTTACTATTACCACTATTTCCAATATGTCATGCTGAATTAGACTGTTTGGTCCAGTTCAGTAGGTGCAATTGTTAATCAATGAACTGGTTCCCAAGACTCCCCTAGAAAACTCCACCTGGAGGTTTAAGTCCCCTCTGTTCTGAAGTTCCAGGACACCTTTGCTAAGATCAGCTCCTTTCCCTCCCAACCCATCCTTCCATCCACCCCATCCTTTTATCCCCTTCTATCCCATCCCATCCCATCCCATCCCATCCCATCCCATCCCATCCCATTCTATCCTACCCCATTCCATGCCCTTCTATCCCCTCCCCTCCCATTCCCTCTGCCTCCTTCCTTCTCTCCTTCCTTCTTTTTCGCCTAGATTGCTGCACACCCCCAAAAAGATAAACACCAACACAAGGAAGAGGGTAATGCCAAGGTCCGAGAGGAGCAGTGGGAACTGCTTACACCACCTTGTAGCCTGGGTACTTGGCTGGAATAGAGAAGACCTTGGATCAAGATCATTTTTAGCACTAGCCACATTTGACTTAAACCCTTCACATTCCAGCACTCTTAGGCATGTATTTCTTTTTTTCTTTGACAGATGTTCTACTGAGAGAACATTTTTGTAAAACCTTGGGGCAAATGCACAATGTTCACATCACACTTCTACATTATTTTGGAGAATATGCACTTTTTAATTTAAGAGAAAAAGACATCAAAAAGCTACCAAACTAGTCTGGATAAAACCTCAGCATTGGAGAGTAAAAGACTGACTAACGAAATGCTAAAATATAGAAGTTCTAACTGAAAACTAACAGCAAAAGCAAGAAGTTGATTAAAAAAAACCAGTTGCATCCAAGACTGGTAAAACATAAAACACTTTTTATACAAATTTTATACTCTTGCCGTAATTTCAGAATTTTACTGACAGGCTTGACTTCAGTAAGAAGGAACATAAGCTTTAACATGAGAGAAATTCCAGGTTTGTTACATTAAAATTAAAACATTTAAATCTAAAGGGGAAGGGTGGTGTCAAATGATTCCTTTTAGCTGAAGAATGCTTTTTAGGAAGTTACTGTCCCTCAGTTAAAGGTTACAGCCTCCTTACCTGTGCCTTACCACCTTCCAGTACAGGCTTCCCAACCAAAGATGAGTGCAGTCTGTGTCACAGTGAAATGTCAAAATTTAACTTAAATGACTTCTTTACACCTTCAGTGACGGTTAAGGTAATCATCTGACCACAGAGGAGATTCCCATTCGATTTTTAATGATCCGAATTCACTTGCCTAGGTGCAATACTAGCTTTTGGGTGATTTTTAAATGGTGATCGCTTACAACAGCTCACTAAATACATTTATAAAATTATGTGGCATGAAGGCTATTGAATTTCCAGAAAGGTTCTGAGTAAATCACTAATGTTTATAGTAAGTTCAGTTTCATGGACCAAAAGAGACACCGCTAGCTTTCTGACAAGTAACTGTCAAAGAAGAAAAAAGCCCTGCCGATCTAATATAAAACATGCCTTTGTAGTGTTGGTCAGATAGATAGGTAATTGGCTGTCACTTGAGTAGCTGTAAGGCTACAAATATAAAATATAATGCAAAAGAAATAGATATGCTGAAAGAGCTCAATAAGAATAGTAGCCAAGGTTAGTGAAGGGCAAAGGATAGAAACAAAGAAAAGAAAGGCAGGTATGAAAAAAAAAAAAAAAGTAATTCTTTAAGAGAGTCAGTGTTGTCTTTCAACAGTGAATGTTACTCTTATTCCACTATTCAACTCATATGGAAAACATTCAGAACTCGTTAACAGTCGTACCCCCATTCTTATAAGTGTTTTAGTGAATGAGTTCATTGGAAGATGATTGTAGTGATAGCGCATAATGCTGCAGAAAACACCACGTTTTAACAAAATAATTCACAGTATTTTTTTTTATTTAAAAAAAGAAAGGGGTCCTTCATCAATACTTTACAAACAGGTCTTCGATAACTGCTTAAGGAAAAAGACAGGTAAGTAGCGAGCAGTATATGTGCAATTATTTTTGGAAACCAATACACCATACGAATGTCTCAGAACCAGCCACCACTAAACGACTGGCAAGGAAACTGACCTCATCTGAGAATTTGGTTCATAGCATAAGGAGAGTTAGTAAATGCCAGATCTTAGAAATTGATAAATGTAATTATAAGATGCTGAAAGGGTTCTCTTCCTTAGCTCATTTTATCCACATTTTAACAAATATATGTCTATATTTAATAAAACTATTTAACATTATCAAGACAGGCACAAACCAGAGGTAATTCTTAAAGGAAAGATGTTTTCCTGATTATGTGTATCACAGAAGCCTTGCAGCTACACCAGTGATGTGCAGGAAGCTTTTGAGTGATGGATTTGCTATGAGGGCGTTGCGTACTTTCACCAAACTGAGCCTGAGCCTCGAATTTTGGCCCAGACGAAACTCCCGCAGAAGTCAAAAAGAGCTGCCTCTACATCAAGGCTGCAGGACCTGGCTCAGAAAAGCAACAGTAAATTATTTAAGAATCTCAACAGCATGGAAGGGAGAGCCTGTTAATATTTATTCTGCCAGGTCGCCTGACTGCAGTGATATAAAAGGTGGCATCAAATAGTCTCACTTCCCAAAACACTTCTGCCAGTGTGATATACCCAAGGCTGACTGTTACATCTGTACCAAAGAGACGCTATAAAAATGCAGTTACACTCTATGGGTAGCCATGATAGGGAAGGAGCCAACTATTGTAATAAAAACCTGTAGCGCCAACTCGTTACAGCACAGTGATTTAAGATTGAATTTCAACCCTCCAATGAAGCTGTAACTGATCCCAAAACACTAAAGTCAAGCCCCTTGGCTGGTTGACCTATACAATCCTGCAAACAGCTGGAATGAACATGCTTATAATGGCATTTACGACTCCCTTGGTTGTTTCATTTAAATGCCATCACACATACAGCAAAAGACAGTGTAAGAGATGGTTATAGGTTAATGATCTTTAAAGATTTCTACCTTATTGTGAATGATAAAGTCCATGTCAAAAGATAGTAGAGAAATGGGAAAAGCAAATTAAAATTTGTCTTCTTTGTAATTATATCAAGCTACATATGCAGCAGCTTTAATCCAAAACAAAGGTTTTTTTGCCACTCCATTATATCCCTTCATACCTCAAATCCCAAATTCTAATAATTATAAAGCTGGGGTTTTTTCATTTATTTGCACATTTGAACACATCCAGTAAATTTATGTACCTTCACAGGCTTCCTCAATCTCTGCTTAAGAAGTGGTGGAGTCACTTGCTGACTCACAATAGTAAGAAATGAACATACTACTGCTTTGAATTCCCAGGGCAGAGTATGTAAGGCAAGGAGGTAACTGGTGATGCCTGCACTTTGATAACAGTGATGCTGACAGCCCTAGATCCCTCCTAGGTTCTGATGATTATGGTATCTGGCCAAAAAAAAAAAGAGGAAAAAAAAAAAGGCAAGAAAAGCTGGGAACACTTGCTGCAAGATCTGTACCCAACTCATCTGCAGTGTGAACAGACTGTGAGAGTGTGAAGGGAGAGAGGCTGAAATGGGCACCCAGACTGCAAGGCATGAGATGAATCGAAATCCCTGTAAGGCAAACAGATAAAACAGTACTTAGAGCCTCTAGTAGATGAATGGCATGCTCCTTCTGGCCAAATAACAACCCTCTATGCTTATGAAAGACATCAAGGACTCTTTAATGCCCTATAAACCCTGGGTTTATAAACCATAGGCTTCAAAAGAAGACAGAAATTAAACCAGATGGAGCTCTCTTTCCATGGCTAAGTAAGACGCATGTTCACAGTTCATGAGGAGCTGGACAAGTCAGACGGTTTGTTCAAGGTCTGAGTTTAACTGAGTCCAATTGTTTGCCATGAGCTCTGGCATAAAACATCAAACGACACAAATTGACTCATACCCAATCTTGTAAAATGTAAAGTTTCCCACAGGATGGTGAATCTTCTGTTAGGGTTTAGTTTGTGGTTCCAAAGAGGCAGTATATCTTAAATCACCAGCTCTCTTCAGGCACAACAAACTATTAAGCCAAGGCAGCAATGTAATAAAAATCATGTGTTGCCTGTTACCCCTAATCTGAGTCACAGCACAGAGCCTATTTCCACAGCAGGGAGGAGTTCAGGTGCCTGCCTGAATAACTTTCCCTTTCTTTCCACAGAAAACTTTTCTCTAGTGCCTTTCTCGAGTCCCAGCTATGCAAAAATAGAAGAGAGACTGCATCTGCTTAGATTCACTAGGTGCACAAGGGAAAAACAAGCAGTTTAGCACCAGCTCAGAAGTCTGACGATGCATCTAAATCAACCCCTCTGTTGCAGTTCATTCATTTGCTATCAAATGCCAAGTTCAAGTCTACTAGTTACAATCACGGATCCCTTGACTTCTTCCTTGCATAGGGGTTTGACGAGAACACTCTCCGATACTGGATCATTTCATGCTGCCACATAGAGAAAAGTCCTTCTCTGTTCACAGCATAGCAACAATATCCCTCCACCCCATGAGTTATTTGGCCAAGAACATGGGTTGTGATGAGGAGAGAGGATGAACTTGCTACTTCCACATGCCGAAACGGCTGTTGCTTTTTTTCATTTGATGAGGAAGATATTTTGTGAGTATTGAACTGAGTCTCTTCAACAGTCTTTACTGCTGTCTTTTCTTTCTCCCTTCAGAGCTTCATCTCATCCCCACAAGCAGCCCAGCTCACCTCTTTGAGCCAAGTCAGCTGAGACTGTTCATGACATTATAACTGAGGCAGTCAATTTTCACTGTTGTTAGGAAGGTAAACTGAAGTAACTGAACCAACTGAACCTAAGGCAGAGCATTTAGAGTAAATGTCCAAGCCCATTGTTCGAAAAATAATAAATACAAAGCTGCCCTTTGTTCATTCTTCTGTATAATCAAGAATATCTAATATTCTAATATCTGGAAGCATCCAGTGGGTATGCCTCTGCCTGGTCTATGCTGAAATCCTGCAAAGTCTCAAAACATAATATACGATCTGGACTGGCATATGCCATCTTGCACCTCCTAATTCCTACGGATCCAGGTAACTGGCTAGATGTGAGCCACCAATGGCTGTGTGTGGCATGTCATTTGCACTAAATCTTTTTTCTTTTTTTAAGTACCATACCAGAGTACCAAATATCTGATCATGCAGCCTGGACACATATACAGCATCCCATGAGCTCCTCTTGCCAGCTGCTGTCAACAAAAAGTAGGGCAACTGTTTTCAGTTTTCTAACCTTTCCCACTAAGGGAAAGGAAAGAATAGGACTAAATAGCAGCATGACAAATTATTTTGACTCCGTGTTATCTAAAGTAATTCATCAACAAAGTTTGTTGTATGAATAACTTCCAGTGGGGGGTTATATTTTACAAAGCTTTCTGCATTGTCCCTCAAAGCGTTTCCTGCTTCTGTAAAACAAAGAATGAGAAAGAGGAGAGTGAGTACTAAATTCACTGAAATATGAATTATCCGTTTATTGGAAAATTGGGAAAATACTTTGTTAATGACCAAATTAGTGTCGGTGGTTGACATGTTAATCCCGTTACTTTACTACTTTAAAATAAGAATTCTAAAGAGCACTTAAAGTGAATCCGAAGAGCAGGGTTCAATGCAATCTGGCTGTAAGGGTGTACTCAGAGAGCCATTTCAACACATTCATGGGGCAGGGAAACAAGCTCAATCACATATGAACAGATCCCAGTTCCCCTAAACAGGGAGTGGTGAGTATAGAGCATAGAGGCAGGTAGGCTGAAAGTGCATTTATGGCTCATTTAGACACACAAGAACATTCTGATTCAAAATAACAGGAGGTCTAAGGTGGTTCTCAATCATGGAAGAACACAAGTATGGTTAGAATGGGTGACAAAACAGCAACATCCTTCTTTAAATCCTGCTTTTACACATATTATATATTCTGGCCATTCCCTTGTAGAAATAAACCCCCAAATTCTTATTGATCTCTGTGATTTTGTAGCATCCTCACACTGAATGGAGAATGAAATTCTCAAAGCATTTATATAACTACATGTGTGGTTGACTAGAAAGCTGTCAACAGGCGCATGGAACACTATGTACACTACGCAGACTGAGGTCCTAAACAGGAAGCTGCCCTGCCATAAGGATGGTATCTTGTGCTGAGTGCAGGGCTCTTTGCAAAGCCACTGATTGGTGACTCTTTCTGGAAAATGCTGCAAGATTCATTGTGATAAACATAAGAGGTGTCTTTTGGTCAATTCTCCGATATCAAAAGCAATGCCACTCTATTACTCCTTTTAAGAATTGATTAGGTTGTATCTAAACTGGTTTGATCCCACTATCCTTTCAGGAATGCTGTTACAAAATGTCTTTCAAACGGCAATATACCTCACCCGTTTCACCTTGAATTCATATTTCCTGAACATGCGTGGCTAGAATTCTCCTAGATATGTAAAACTCTCATTTATTCCTTTTCCAGTGGAAATATCTATTTTCATTTGGTATCAAATAAAACCATCTCAACTTTTGATTGGCACTAATTGCTAATCCACAGTTCATAAGAGAGGGATGAGGATTATGATCTGAACAAAAACCAAGTATTTAGAAGCAGGGATGATACATTTTAGGGCCATTTTGAAACTCAAAGGTATACATAAAGCAGTGGAAAAGTTCTTCACCTGTGATATATTTGGAACTCCTCATAAGTGTTCAAATTGTTTAATCTTAATATTTCTAGTCTGATTTTGGCAGACCTTAATTCATCTCTCAGTGACTTACTTCCATTTGTCTTGTCATTTCCATTTAATCCTCCAACTTCTGCTTTTTATCCATTGAACGACCTCTCATTGACAAACAACACTGATTTAGCAGCTGGCCTGCAGTCTTTCAAAAAAGTTTATCTGGCCTTGTCCCTGCAAACTACAGATGCAGCAATTATCTCTCTTTACCTTCACAATTTCTGCCACTCTCCACTAGCTCCACTGCTGGTATTTCAGTATGCACTACAAAAAGAAGATAGCTAGTGATATTCAGCGGAGCTCTTCATTTATCTCAGCAGTGTTCTCTCTATTTATCCCATCAGTCAAACCTTCTCCAGCAGCTCTTTTGTCCATTCCTAAGCTCAGCCAGCAAGCAGACATACCCAAACTTGTCAATTGTCTCTCAAAAGGCTTGGAACAGAACAAACAAGTTGAGGAATGCAGGGGGGCTACTTGAATGTCATGAAATACACCAAGGCTATTCAAAGGCTAGAGGTAATTATCCCTAATAATCTAGAGATGCTCAGCAAGACTACACAGGCAAATGGTCTGGTCATGCAATAAATTACATTCCCATGGTACAAGATTCCTCCTGTGGATTTCACAGTATTGATCCCGAAGGTGTGCAAAAATTCCCCAAGCATTTGTCAGTGCCCCACCAGAAGGTGTTTGTGTTAATGCTATATCTGTAACGTTCCCATACAACTGATGTAAGAATGACACAGTCCTAATTAGTTGTAGAATATCACACTGCTGTGTGGCTCTTTTCTGAGTTGAAGCACAATACTGTATCACCCAGCTCATTTGCATTGCATACGCTGTTTATGGCTAATAAAAATCCCAGAGCTAGTGTGCTCTGTAAGAGGGAGCTCACAATCCGCTTCAGGCATGATCCTTACTGTAACAGATGCTGTGCAGATACCTCCCGGCTATCATTTGCGACTGCATAAACTGCCCCAAACACAAAGAGACTGGATGGTTTTACAAAAGACTAATGTTAATATTAACACATAGATCCCACCTGAGTGCTAATAGGGCAAAAATGTTTCACAGAATGGCTGAGGTGGGAAAGGACCTTTAACATCTTTGTCGGTGACATG
>NW_010246712.1:0-3236 GCF_000690775.1 Eurypyga helias
AAACCATTCTATGATTCTAAACTGCAATGTAACTTCAGCATGATCAACAGTTTTATGCTTTAAGTTTTTGTTATTCTATTTTGTTCTAAAGGTTTAGGCATAATCAGAGAAACAAAGTATAAAACATATATGGTAAACTAAGTTTCAAAGCATAGCATATTACAGGCAAACTTGAAGAGTCATTAGTCATAGATCAGACAGGTTTAATGGATAAAGTTCTGTGGGATTTTTTTCTAGATTTCTTTTGTACTCACATGCGGATTTAACAGTCATAACTCTTGACTGGATTCCACAGAGAATAGTTATGCTTTTTGTGCATGTGGGACTTGACCATAGGCTCAATTCTGTTTCTACTGAACAATGTGGCAAAACTACCATCAGTTTAAAAGGAAGTGGAATAGTAACCAATAGAAAAGAGTTATGGGTGCCTAAGAGCTGGCAGTATTTTATCTTTAAGGACTATTTCTTACTAATGAAACAATTCTCTGCCCTTCCCATTTCCAACACACGATGCCAGGTGAAAGTCTGCACTAAATCAAAGTGGTCTATTTTTAGAGTTAGCATTAATACCAACACGAAAGATGCTGTATAAGCTACAGATTGGTCAGTTTTAGTAGAGTAATACTCTTTAATATACCATTTCATAACATTTGGAGCTTTCTAATATGGATTTAAGATTCCAAATTATATTCTGAACAAATCTGTAGAACTTCCTTAGGTTTTGTCTGGTAACTGACATGGAGGGGGAGGGGGAAGGAATTTACCATTTATCCTAGAGATTAGACAAGAAATTACTTTTAGAAACTTCAGTCATTCCTGAATCCACTAGCAAAACTTTTTTCATATTTAACAGTAATATGTGGAGCTCCACTGATCTGATCACATCTCTGTTCTCAGAGTAGTGATAAGATTTTCTGTGATGAAATGACATTGCAGTATGACATCATGGCTAAAAGCAATAATCTCGTAACACTGGAATCAAGACCATTACTGTTATGTATGACATACATTTGCAAGTGGTGGATTCCCATCCCTGGCTATCTTCAAGGTCAGGCTGGAAGAGGCTTTGAACAACCTGGTCTAGTGGAAGGTGTCCCTGCCCATGGCAGGGGGGTTGGAACTAGATGATCTTTAAGGTCCCTTCCAACCCAAAACATTAGATGGTTCTATGATAATTATGCAAAACAGAACAGGTAGAGTGAAGGACTACTAGAAAGATTGGGGAATAGAGATCTTCCCTTAGAAGAGGTATGTTTCTGAGCTAGAAACATGTCTAAACATATAGGTGTGTGCACCACACTTCTACTTGTCTTTCACAGGTAGTGCCAAGCTCCCCTCTGTCCCCAACCAAGCTGATTGGATGCACACCAAATCCTATCCAAAAGCCACAGGAGTGCAGCAACATATTGAAGCTTATACAGCCAGCCTCTCTTGATAATCCTGGCATAGAGCAGCTGCATGCAGCGTTGTGGCTTTGCCTTCAAAACCACCTCACCCTCAGCCAGCTCACAAGACAAGCAGAGCAACCTTGGTCTGTCTGCAAAAGGCTGCATAGGTCATGATGCATGTGATGAGCTTGCCTCCTAGCAAGGCTAGCGAGGTTAATGAAAGCTGTCGATAAGTAGGTAAGTCAAAGTATACTTAAGTACATCAGGATGAACAGAAAGAAACAGATATTCATGCTAAAGGAAAACATGAGAATAAAAACACTTTTCAAACCAAATTACCCTGGCAGTGACAAAGTTTCTCACCTACAAAGTAGATGGCTTTGAGATGATATTTAATCGGAATAGTAACAAGCAAAGAACTAGCTAGTTCTAACAAGTAGTTTCTGAAGGAGATAATGGAAATGCAATATGTATGATCACAGACACTGCATTTAACAACCCACATAGTTCCTCCCAGGCCTGTGCTCCTAATAATTATTTTGACAAAGCAATATATTATGTAAAATCTATAGCACAAGTAATGGGAAACCTCTTTTCATTCTGCTGAAGAGAACATGGATGAATCCTTCCTCCTTGAGGTTTGAAATGTTTAATGGAGAAAGTGTCCTGTAAACAGAAATGCAGAGTAGACAACTTCTGATATATTCGGGGCTTTGCTTCAGGGAAGCATTCACACTAATGGACACCTATTTCTATCTTCAGAAGGTATTTCATATCAGAAAAAGTAGTCTGGTAGTTTTTTTAAGAATGCACCTGGCAAAAATCTTAGTGTATCCATTTCAATTCATATTAATGTTTGTGTTGTTTCAGTTTTCATTTGAACTAGACCCAGGAAATTTACAACAGATGATTAGAAATATCATGAATTTCTGGAAACTCCTATTTTGCTCTAGGTTTAATCTGAGTAAGATTTGCAGAGATTTCAATTATTTCTTATTTTAAATCCTAATTTTAAAAACTTAAGTGCATTTCCGAAAAAAAAAAAAAACCAAACCCCAAAACAAAAACCTGTCTTAACTGCAGTTTGCAAAAAGCTTTGAATTTTGAACGGAAAAAAAGTCAGTCTTGTTTTCACTAGAAGAAAATCTTTCTAACAAGTCAATGATTCATCATGTAAAATACAATGTTGTCTATAAGAAAATACATCAAAGCTCCTGCCCATGCTTATGTATTACACTGATTCCAGGGCATGGATGCTGCAGAAGTAATTACTAATTCAATAGTTAGGGAAATACTTATTTGAGTCTTACATTTTAGTTCTGAAGAGAACTTTTGAAAGTTTTAAAATGAACTTAGGGGAACAGTTTTAGTTTGCAGAAGCATTATAGCTTCTAAAAAAAAAAATCAAGTCCTGCATCCCATTGTAAGATCGTTTTGCAAATTACTTCCATTGGTCTCTGGTTTCGCCTATGTATATCCTGCACTCCAGCACTGTATATTTCATTAAGAGTTTAATCCTGGAAAGGTAGTGAAAAAGTTATGCGAATTTGACAGGGACTTGTGGACCACATATAAGTTCTGTTAGCTTGTGTTTCACATTAAAAAAAAACATTTTTCACATAATGCTTTAATGTGTAAAAAAATCCCAAATATATTGGCAGGTGCTTATGTAAGTAATATTGTAAGGCTTTTAAAAGTGCTATACAAGGGGATGAAAGCACTACTTGTGATTCAGTTTTTAATGTGTTAAATCCACAGCACAACTGAGATTGTAAAGTTTCAGCATTCCATGCAGTTACAATAACATGCATTTAAAATCTCATATTAACAGAAAAAGTTAAGCAGGAA
>NW_010246712.1:3253-6386 GCF_000690775.1 Eurypyga helias
AAATACTTGTTAGTTTCCTTGCAGACTCTCACACTGTTTGTTCCACTGCTGTGGCAGAGTTAAATAGAGGTAGTCTTGTCACCAATACCTGGAACTCTTCCCCTCCTCTTTTCACAGAATCACAAAGGTTGGAAAAGACCTTTGGTCCAGATAATCTAGTCCAACCATCAACCCAACACTACCATACCTACTGGACCACATCAAAAAGCACCACATCTACGGGTTCCTTGAACACCTCCAGGGATGGTGACTCCACCACTTCCCTGGACAGCCTGTTCCAATACCTCATCACTCTTTCAGTGAAAAAGTTTTTTCTAACATCCAATCTAAACCTCCCCTGATACAACTTGAGACCATTTCCTCCTGTCTTATCTCCAGTTACCAGGGAGAACAGACCAGCACTCACCTGCCTACAAACTCCTTTCAGTTAGCTGTAGAGAGCCATCAGGTTTCCTCTGAGCCTCCTCTTCTTTAGGCTAAACAACCACAGCTCCCTCAGCCACTCCTCCTAAGACTTGTTCTCCAGGCTCTTCACCAGCTTTGTCTGCCTTCTCTGGGCACACTCCAGCACCTCAATGTCCTTCTTATAGTGAGGGGCCCAAAACTGAACACTACTCAAGGTGCAGCCTCACCAGTGCCAAGTACAGCAGCACAATCACTTTCCTACTCCTGCTGGACACACTATTCCTGATGCAGGCCAGGATGCTATTAACTTTCTTGGCCACCTCTGCACACTGCTGGCTCATATTCATCTGGCTGTCAATCAACACCTACAGGTCCTTTTCTGCCTGACAGCTTTCCAGCCACTCATCCCCAAGCCTGTAGCGCTGCCTTGGGTTGTTGTGACCTAAATGCAGGACCCAACACTTGGCCTTGTTAAGCCTCATACAATTGACCCTCAGCCCATCGATCCACCTTATCCAGGTCCCTCTTCAGGGCTCTCCTACCCTCCAGCAGACCAACACTTCCACCCAACTTAGTGTCATCTGCAAACTTACTGAGGGAGCACACACACACCCCCACACACACACCCTCCCCCCGAGTCCCAGCAAAAGCTCCCTGTTCAGCCAGGCCAGTCATCTTCCCCAACAATTCATCTTACAGCACATGGGGACAGCCCACTCCTACACCTCTAAGACTTCCTTTTTGAAGGATGACCAGCCTTCCTGGACCCCTTTGTCCTTCAGGACAGTTTCCCAAGGGATTCTCTCAACCAGTGTCCTAAACAGAGCAAAATTTGCCCTTTGGAAGTCTATAGTAGCGGTCATGCTGAGCCCCCTCCTTACTTCACCTAGAATAGAGAACTCTTATTGTTTCATGGTCACTAAGCCCAAGACGGCTTCCTACTACCACATCCCCCACCAGCCCTTCTCTGTAAACAGAAGGTCAAGAGAAACACTTCCCCTAGTAGCTTCACTCACCAGCTGTGTCAGGAAGTTATCTTCCACACACTCCAGGAACCTCCGAGACTGTTTCCTCTCTTCTGTGTTGTACTTCCATCAGACGTCTGATAAGTTGAAGTCCCCTACAACAACAAGGGCTAGTGATCATGTGACTTCTGCCAGCCAATTGTAGAATGCTTCATCTGCCTCCTCATCCTGGTTGTGTGGTCTGTAACAGACTCCCAGCACGATATCTGCCTGGTTGGCCTTCCCACTCATCCTTACCCATAAGCATTCAATCTTATCATTGCTGTTGCTGCATTCTACACAGTTGAAGCATTCCCTAACATACAAGGCCACCCCACCTCCTTTCCTCTTCCCTTCCTCGCCTGTCCCTTCTGAGGAGCTTGTAGCCGCCAATTGCAGTAGTCCAGTCATGTCATCCCACCACATTTCTGTGATGGCAACTACATCATAGCTATCCTGCTGCACCATGGCTTCCAGCTCCTCCTGTGTGTTGCCCATACTGCATGCATTGGTACATTTGAGGTGGGCTACTGATTGTGCTCCCAGATTTGGCCTTATGTTCCTAGGCTCATCTCTAGGGAGTCTGGTTTTATCCCTCTCCCCCTTCAAATCTAGTTTAAAGCCCCCTCAATGAACCCAGACAACTCAAGACCTAGAATCCTTTTCCCACTTTGAGAAAGCCAGATTTCCATCCATTACTAACAGGCCTGGTGCCATGAATACCTCCCCATGATCAAAGAAACCAAAATTCCACCATTTGCACCAGCCTGAGCCACATGTGAATCAGGTGCTTTTTCCTGTTCCTTTCCCTATTCTTCCCTGCCACTGAAAGGATTGAGGAAAATATAACCTGTGCTCCTGATCCAACTACCCCACTGTCCTGAAATCCCTTTTGATCACTTTTAGGCTTCTCTCAGCAACCTCATCACTGCCCACCTGCATGACCAGTAGTGGGTAATAATCCAAGGGCTGCACCAGACCAGGTTGTTTCCTGGTGATGTCTCTGACCTGAGGCCCAGGGAGGCAGCAGACTTGCCTGTGGGACAGGTCTGCCTGGCATATCGGGCCCTCTGTTCCCCTCAGAAGGGAGTCCCCTGTGACAATCACCCTCTTCTTCTTAACAGATAAAGTCTTAACACACAGAACTACTCGACTCTCCCTGGGTGAACCTTCTTCCATATCCTCACTAGCCTGGCCCTCGAGTTCCAGAGCCCCATACCTGTTGTGTAAGGGCAACTGGGAAGGTGAGGGAGGCCGGGAGGGGATTCACCTGTTGCCTCAAGCAGGGACCTCCATCCCTGCTTTTTGTGGAACCTCCATCTGCTGCCTTTCCCTCAGGGATAGCAGGGTGCTGCTCCACCCATCCTTCTCCCTCCCACATTCCCCGATACTCCTTAACCCTTCCACCTGCTCGTTCAGTGCTGCCACCAGGCTGAGGAGGTCACCTACTTGGTCACCCTGAGCACAGGAGCTGCTGCCCTCCGGTACCAGGCTCAGGCCGTCCCCGCAGCCGGAGCCCTGGGCGGCTGCATGTCTGAGCAGGGGCTCCGTCTGGGTCCCCACGGTCTTTCTGGCGACGGCTTTTGGCTGGATGGAAACCATGGTTGTGTCCTCTTCTCTCCCGGGATGAAGCGCTGGATGAGGCGGGCTGCTGAGCCCGGAGGGGATGGCGCCTCGCCCGCCCGAACCCCCGCGCCGCTCCCCATGATCGCTCGCGCTCCCGG
>NW_010246713.1:0-9884 GCF_000690775.1 Eurypyga helias
CCTTGTTAAACCACATCCCGTTGGATATTACATAACCTAGAAGAGGTAAGGGACTAGTAAAATATCTGCATGACTCCTTCACGCTGACTCACCCCTTCCTTTCCACTTTTGGTTACAGTCCTCGCTTAGAGCATAAAAATTTGACTGAACTGGTCATTTCTTGTCTTTTAAGCATACTCCAGATGCAGCAAGATGTTTCATCACATAGAGCCTGGGGACAGACTTTTTAGCAGGTCCTGTTGTAACAGGACATGGGATAACTGTTTTGAACTAAAAAAGAGCAGATTTAAACTAGATAAGGAAGACACTTCTTACAGTGAGGGTGATGAGATACCAGAATGGGTTGCCCAGGGAGGTGGTAGATGCCCATCTCATTCAAGGTCAGGTTGGAGCTCTGAGCAACCTGATCCAGTTGAAAATGTCCCTACTTATTGAAGGGGATTAGATGACCTTCAAAGGTCCCTTCCAACCCCCCAACTATTCTATGATTCCAAGCAAAACAACAGCGCCAGGAAGAAGGCTGCAGTTTTCCCGCTAGCTCTGCTGCAGTCACTGCTGCACTAAGATTCCAGTATCCAAAGCCCCCCACACCCCTTGTGCTGCAATTAATGTGACTCTGAGCCCCACGGTCCTACACCAGCCTAGAAAAATAACCCAGGGATTATTATCATCCAATAAAAGAATCTGCAGCAGCATTCCAGTCTGCTTGGTAGTTACAAGTAGGTCAGATGGGAGCAGAAAAAATACTGAGTTAAGCTACTGCCTACACACTCTATAAGCAAGGTCTCATGGCTGGCATCATATTAAACAACAAGAAAAAGTTTTCTAAGCAGGACAGCAGCCCAAGGCATTTTCTATGACCTAGAAACACATGTGGAAATGACTGTCCCTGCTTAGGCTAGGCAAAAAGATTGTCATAAACCAAGACATTTCAAATCCTCATTATGTTGTAAAACAGCCATTTACCCAAGAACAGCAGTTCTCCAGCGTAATTAATGTTCTAGCAAAATATGTTTGTGGTGATAAAAATGAAGCTCAGTAGGTCAGTGGTAACTTCATATCTTGTAACAGTTAAAACATGTACCCGATCATGAAGGATACGCTGTTAGTGCTGAAGATATCACTGTACTAAGGTATAAATCATTGAGCACGAGCAGAAATTGCTTAGTCTAGTATTACATACTTAAAATATAATGTATTGGGCATGAGTGGCCATTGCTAGCTCTAATGTTCCATATTTAATATGTGACTGTAAAAATTACATAAACTGTCATTTATCAACCAGACATATGTCTGAAATATACTGAGTATATATTCACATTATCTGAATATAAATGAGTTATTCATATGCACTAAGAAAACTCAGACTCACAAGAGATCTCTTTTCCATAGCTCCTAGATCTAGAAGTTTTTGTGCAAAAATCATTTCTCATAACATGCATTATTATAGTACGCCATTTTAAACACTGGATGAAATCCTCCACTCATGCAAAGAATCCGACTTCAATAAAATACCCTGCTCGACTTCATCCTATGATCTAACCCAGTAGGTCCATGTCAGAGGTCTCTTTTCTGATAAAAACTCTCATCATAACAAATAAGAAGTTTTGCCAGAGAAAAGATTACTGAACCAGGACTAATAACCCTTGATGACATTATTTCTGGAAATTAGAACCACATGATCCATTGTTTTAGCAGTGTCCTAATATAGGAATTGCAAATCCTAAGAGTGCCATAGTTTCCAAACCGTGCAATTACTACTAATGATCAAATCATTACCATTATTTTAATTTCCACTGAGATGGACAGTCAGAAATTAAGAACACAATGTTTTGAGATTAATGTTGCAATATGTCCACCAGTAGAGAACAGGTGTAATTTTATTAAATATAGCTATGCTATGGTCAAACAAGTGTGAACACCAATCTGAGTCATCCTAAATTCTTTATTTTCTGTTCCTTAAACTAATTAAAAATATAAATAAATACTGATTGAATTGTTCTGCACAGAAAACGCCAGCTACCATTTCATCAGTACTGCAATGCACATCACTTTTCAGCATTGGGTATCTAGTTATCTTCACACACTACAGTGAGGAAAGCCTTAAAAATTGTCTCCTGCAGTAACAACAGATAAGTAACACACGCCTCTGCTTTCTACTGGTTAAGTGAATAGCCAGAAAACTTTGGAAGAATCAGGCTATGCAACTGCCAATATTTCTTCATCAAGCTATGAAGAAGCTGCTTCCTTATTCACTTTCAGATTTACAGCACAAAATTCATTTTGGAACGAATTTAGTGTGGATTCCCCGGTGACAGCACCTGCCTGCCGGCACAGCATAAAGACAAATACATTTAAAACAAAACAAAACACCCACAATATCAAAGAGCTGGGAGTGGAGAGGACCTGGTTGTGCTGTCTGAGTCTCAAGTAACATTAAATCGTCTCAGCTGTTCCATAGCACTGGGTACAGTTCAGTGGGGATGAAGCATCAGTTATCAGTCCAAAGAAACGAGTGAAATGTGAATAATTATCTCCATGGTCTTCTTAAGAAGAGTAACAGTTTAGAGAGATCTTAAATTACTCTCTTTGGAAGAAAAAGGCTGCCACTAATATTCAACCTTATAGTCTGCTTTTTGTAACAGCATAGCCACTGCAGTACAGTTCATTTTCTGGTAGCATCTCCCAGGCCTCTGCACTGCTCATTGGTGGAGTACTTCACGTATGTTTATATACATTCCACTTTAATTCAGCCTGTCTCCAGCAGGTCCACTTCCCATTCTAGATCAATTGAGCCGGGTAAGTAATAATCCCAGTGTTGTACGACTTCACTGGTATATTGCTTTAAGTCATGGATATATCTCTTCATATAAAAATAAAGTGAAAGACTATTTTAGAAACTTCTTTTTTAAACTTATGTTGTTCTAATTTTGGAAAAGGCAGTTGCAGGAGTATCTTTTCATTGAATAGGAAAGACAACAGAAAATTTATTACAATCTGTGTTAAGGTCTACAAAAGCAGCTGAAGCCTTTTTTATTAAATATAATCCATATGATTTTGATAATCACTTATTTATTATTGGTTTTCACTTATGGAAGACTTTGAAAAAAGTTCCCATTATCATTTTCTCAACAGTGCAGAAAATTAAATATGTATTGAGCACTGTCATACATAATAAAAATCCCATTCCATATTCATTGGTATCATCATAAATGAAACATAAGCTTTTCTGGAGGGAATTTCACCTTGAAGGCAATAAAGACCATTTGCTTACCAAACATAAATAAAAGGGAAGGCATAGAACAAATTTGTGTTTCTTACCATGGTAAGGGTGAATGGATGGCTTTCCAGTGCGGACACTCTGGGACAGTGCAGAATAACATACTGAAACAAAATCAGCCAGAGAAAATAAAATGATCGAAAAGGTTTGTTCAAACCATTTGGCGATGGGGTAGGATATACAAAGCGAAAGTCATCCCTATAGGCAACGCTACTTGAACAGCAGTGATTTTTTAGAGGCACACAAACTCACCTGACCCGGCCTTGCTTTAAAGTTGTCTTTCATCATCCTTACTTCAAGGACATTGGAGGGATGGCTTATCACTGAAGTTATTGTGACCGCCTTATTGCTGCGGATGTAGCGGTACAGCCTTTCCACACAGTACAAGCACAGAGGTCCAGAAATCCAAAACCAGGTCTATGGGAGAACAATAATATGTTACCCTAAGGAACTTTATTTTTTTCTTTCCATTTTATGTTTTCTAGTGTCAAAAATAAATGAGTGCTTGCAGGATCTCATTTCACATCTATTGTGGAACAGTTGTTTGGTCAAAAGTAACATCCGCATCTCTCTACGTGCAGAAATCCAAGCGCATTATGGAGGTTTAATCAGTCTAAATCGACAGCATCATCCACAAACACAAACTATTTCAATCATAAAACTCATCAGGAACAAAATGCTAATGACCTCATTTGCAGCCATGTTACTTTGGTTTTACGTAGTTAGATTGCAACTAGTTTCAGCAGTGTTTCAAAATCCAACAGACCAGAGTACTATAAACCTAGTTAACCTTTATGGAAAGACACTTGCAGTATTTATGAATATTACCCTCTTGTAATCAGCTCAGGTACAAGCAAAAAAATAAGAAAGAAGCAATTCTTGTGCTGCAGAATTATGCTTATATCAAGCCAGTGTAAAATGACAGACAAGGGAAATCTATTTACATAGTAAATCTGTATAAAATGCAGTTCATTTTCTGGTAGCATCTCCCAGGCCTCTGCACTGCTCATTCGTGGAGTACTTCACATATGCTTATTCCACTTTATTTCAGCCTGTCTCCAGCGGGTCCACTTCCCATTCTAGATCAATTGAGCTGGCTAAGTAATAATCCCAATGTATGTAAAATCATAGACTGGCCCTTTGGAATCACGATTCATTTGCCCCTGTGGAAGATGTGTACGCTAGACAAATAATACCCTGGAAATGCCCATTTCTCTGCACTGCTTATACGGGCAGCCCTGGGTGACTGCCTCAGATGGAGACATTTGCAGCTGCTCAGCTAAATCCCATCCTCAGAGTGAATTACTAACGGCTTATGGCAGAGCTAACTACTAATTCCACATCTGTTCAGTCATTCAAGCCACAGCACCAAAGTGGCCGTGACTCTCATCCATCTTCCCTTCCCAATTTTTCCTCTTGCAACTACCAGAGTATTTAAATTTCCTCAAGCACCTCTGGGCTTAAAAACTTCAGTAGCTTACAAGACCTAAGGCTTTTTTTTTTTTTTGCTTAGTATCACTGAATGCATAAACCACTTCCAAATGCAAAAAAGTCCTAAAATAATATTTATTTATTAATAAAATCAGCTGCCAGGAGAACACCGAGTGTCCACTTCTTTGCATAGCTCTTCACCAATAAATGGCTCTGAAAGCAGACATCTTAAGCCCCAGAGAGGACGGTTTGATGTCCTGTTGGCCATATGGAGACAGATACACATTGATGCTTGTCATTCAAGAGTATTACCACAACAAAATGCAAATCCAAAAAGTACTTTGTTGGAGGACTTCAGAGTAGAATCGGCTGTTTATTATTATGATTACATACTCCGTAGTAAAATGGGTTCCCACTACAGCTAGTAAGGGACATATGTGTTCTACAGAAAACAATTATAATAAGAAACTTCTGTGAGGTCTGTTATGGGACCACCTTGAATGGCGGGCCTTGGACTTGTGAACTCCATATTCCCAAACTTCCTCGGGCTACTTGCCAATACAGCAAGTCAAAAGAAAAGAGAAAATTTGAAGGAAGAAAAAGCTGGTGCCCTAAAACATAAAGAAACAAAAAGAAAAGAAAAACTGAAAAGGAGAAACGGAACACAAAAAAAGAAAAGGCTTTTCTATCCCCACTGTCATCATGCTCATTTACCCATGCCACATATAAAACAAGCCTGTCAGCAAACAACAGGCTACACAAAGCCAAACCACTGCAACCCAGAAATGAGTATTAGGACTTGCATCCGCATGGTGAAAAAGAGAACAAATGGAGTTTGATTATTTCAGTTAACTACCGCCACACAATGCTTACAAAGGGACATTATGGATATGTTATAGAAATGTTTGTTCTGAAGTGCTACACTGTAATTTAAAGTCACATTTATAGCAAGACCAATACATCTCTTATCGTGTTGTACAAAAAAGAACATGGCAACAATGTCTTGACATTTTTCCACTCTATTCTATGCACCGCATTGTAACGCGGTTCAAGGTTTAATACAGATTGTTTATTCCCCATCAAATCTTTGAATGTCTGAAAATGTTTTAATAATATTTTCCATTATTAAAACATCTGGTCTGGAAAAGTAATAATTAGTGGTTATGGCTGACTGAAAGACTTGGCATGATTTGTAATACCTGAAATGTCGGATCATACAGACCTCTGGGAAGTGTGACTGGAACTTGGGTTCCTCAGAACAAATTCTCATAAAGTTATTTTGTACAAAGGGTTCTGGTACTGATAAGTCTTCTGGGAAACGCTCAGTAGTATAGTCAGGAAACGACTCTTCAAAAGCCTTTGGCACCGTCATATTCTCTTGGAGTGTTTTGTTAGGATTAAAGCAACCAGGAGGGTGTTCCTCTAAGTTGGTCTGGTACTTGAGCACTCCCCTGCAGGAAAATAAAAATATCAAAAAACCAAGAAACTTAATTCAGAGAGGGTTTTAGAAAGCAGTCACGAGGCTCATCTTCTGTAAGAATTTTTATTCCATTTATTTTCAGGACTTTCAAGGAGATAGAAGCTTTGCAACAATAGAGCCCTCTGTCACTAGAGGCAACGCTTAACTTTTCCAGCTCACTTGGCACTCCCCCACTGAACAGCCTCAAGCTTAATACTGCTTGAAAGGGCGAGATATTGTGGGAGCCTTGGAAAAAAAAAATTAAATAATCACATTTCCAGTTCAATCACACCCAGGCTGTTTTCACTCATCCTCCCTACAGTCAGCAAGCCCCATTTTTTTTGGCAACCTGTAGCAGAAGTGGCCTAAGGTGCCAAACCATAAACTGCAGGAATGTTCCCACTACTTGGTGTTTATCAGGTTTGCACACAATGGTATAACTTGCTCCTTTGAGTATCATCTTGTCAAACAGACAGATGGAAAAAAGAAAGTCTTGCATGATAGCCATGGAACCTTTCTTGCAAATTATTTTGTGGGGTCCATGCTTGTTTTTTAAGC
Source organism: Eurypyga helias (assembly GCF_000690775.1). Taxonomy (NCBI): domain Eukaryota; kingdom Metazoa; phylum Chordata; class Aves; order Eurypygiformes; family Eurypygidae; genus Eurypyga; species Eurypyga helias. The sequence goes on from NW_010246713.1 coordinate 6,729, forward strand.
TGAAGTTAAATTTATAGTAAAGTGAAAACCTTCAGCTGCAGCTAGAAATCATGAAGAAAGAAGTGGAAACCTGAGACACTCCAGGATATCTCAACACATGAATGAATCATTGAAAACGGAGAAGAACCAGTTGTAGTAGTAATAAAATTCCTCAGAAGTACTACTTGCCTCCAAATCTGGATTTGATGACAGTAAAACCACAAGGAGGTACATTTAAAAAAACAAAGAGCTAAATGACAGCTGCACAGGATGGTGCTAGGTGGGAAATAAGGCACAGTGACACAGTGTCTGATGGGATGTGCCCTCTGAGGCCATATGGAGAAGGCTCAACTCAAGTATATGATCAAACATAAGGACATATGCTCCGCCTTCTTCTCCCCAACATACATACACAGCAGCAGTAGTGACAGTTTCATTCACAAGAAGTAGGACATCTGCAATATTCCCCACTTAAATGGGCTCCGACAGGCTGCTGGGAATCTTCCCTACCAAAATGCAGTCCTGACAGCTAGTAACAAGCTTCCCGCATGGTCCAGTGAATAATGTACAGCTTGGAAGATAAACTCACTCACTATAAACTCCACATCCAACCATGGGACAGTCACTTGGGATGTCTCCACGCGCCTACACCCATGCTTCTGTCTGTATTTATCGCCCGATCATGCCTATCGCTTGCATCTGGCATCACTGTTGGTCATCGCCTATTTGGAAAGTGAAAAATACCCCTAGCATTATGCTAGTTCCCTGCTCCATAAATATTACGGTGCCTCATGGATTTAGCTGGAAGTCACAGCACATGCAATATTTTTCCAATCAGCCTTGTGTGCATGCCTGGCAGCTGCTCCCACAGCTTCTCTGCTCTCAGAGCATCCCAAAAGAGGATTCAGAGTTTTCCTTGAGACACGAATAGCTGAACTGCAAACACAAGCATCCCCTCCAGTGATCTCTAGTTTGTTTAAACTATTACAAACATGCTAACTGAGTGGCAAACTGAGATGACAAAGCTGCCTGTTAACAGCTGCTGCAATGGCTCCCATTTCTGAAGCTGTCAAGGAAAGGCAAGTTGTCTTACACACCCAAGACCAGCTCCCAGAAAGGGTGAGTTCTGCACAACACTTAAGAAGACTAAGACATAGCCTCACATATTTGTAAGGTACAACACTCAAACACAAAAATTCATGTGTTGGTATCAGTAAGTAGGAGACAGACATCTTCAGCAAACAAAAATGGGAAAGACTAAAAGGGCAAGTGGTATGAAAGTATCCTACTGGTTGAACATCACAGCATGCAGTCTATTTGTATAGGCATACATCAACTTCTTCCACAATTTTCCATTCCCAAAATAGAGACAATGTTCACTTGTAGCTAGAACTGGAAAATATATATCACTATTTCTTGATATTTTTATGATGATAAGCTAGAAATCAATTGTTCTCAATGTTTTCCTAGGTAACTACACTGCTCTTATCTTTTCATCCATCTTTCGCTGGTCAACTCCAGGTGAGTTGCGTGAGGTGTCCCCTAGAGAACAATACATGGGTGGAATCTTAAGACTTTTCATCCTTTGGAAGACAAATTCTTGAATAACTCTCATGACTCTTATTCTCAGCTCCTGTGAACCAGTATAACCAACTTAACTCCATAACAATACCAAATTTGGATCAGCTGATGTTCTGACTCCAAATGTTTCATTAAGATTTATAGCTCCTTATATTGGTACTAGAACATCAAGCTTCTGCTTTGACATAAACTATTTTTTGTTGTTCCTGTTACTGACTTAAAATACAGATAAATTAATGTAGATATGCTCCAAGCCTTGAGCCTCCAAAATATTTGAAAGTGACTTTGCAAGAAGTACAAGAGAAACGAAAGTCTTAAAGGATAATTCCCTGAGAGATTCTCCACTCCCTTAGGGTAGGGATGAAAGAACAAACCAATAACATATAGATGAATCATGCCACTTCATATACTGCTGAGAAGTGCTTGGCTACCCTGAAGAAGAGAATGCTCTAAGAACATACATAAAATAGTTTGAAACAAAACAAGAATCCAGGAACAGTATGGAAAACCTCAAAACAAGATACTCCTAAAACCAGTAAATCCTCCCCTAATCTGCCTGCACAGTCCAGCCACAGGACATGCCTTGCTCTGTAGAGTAACTGGCCATGTGTGTCTGCACACGTGATGCAGGAGTCACTTGGGCACCTACGTGTGGGTGTCTAAGATAACTTTATTCTCAGAAGAGATCTAATCAATATCACCAATGCAGCCCAGAAATCAATCCAGCTCACTTGAACACAGATCTTTGTAGCAGCAGGTTAGCCGAAGCATTCTTGAGGCTGCACTGACTGTATTTATTAGAACCCATTAGACTATAATGGGAGAAGGACACTTAGAATACATATAGAGACCTACATGTAGGCATCTTCAACTGACTCCCACTCTCCATGACTCATTCTTCTCCCACTTTTAAATGACACTCAGTTCTTTTACATTTGCACTGAACGACTTCTCAATTCAATACTACGGAGGCTGTGTACCAGAAGATGGCTGTTCAATGCTTGGTGTATTCCTGCAGCTTTCGTTTGTGAATTCTCCAGGTAGGCTTCTTCCCTCATGAAGTGGCAACATGGTTAGGAATACAGTGGACAAAGGATAATACAGTGAAGGAGATGAATTAAACTGGACATGAAAAATACTCCAAAGGCAATCAGTGGAACCAATTGCTAAGGAAGGTTAGAGGATCTCAGCCACCAGATGTTTTTGGAGAAGTTATACAAATACCTGTCAAGAATAATTTCGCAGAAGTCCATCCTGCTTCAGGATGGGGAGAACAGGTTAGATCCATTTTCCCCAGAGCTATGCCACAGCAAAAACCAAACAAACAAAAAACAACAACAAAAAAATCACCAGAGACCTGGAATTGTGTCCAGGAGTTTCAGTTGTTTTGAACTCATTATTTCAATTCATCAGATCTCAAGCTGCGTTTATTTTGTTCAACAACATGTTCCTACTGTGATCTTGCTAGGCCTAATTACCTTTCACTGTTTACTTTAAGCAGCGGTGCTGAGTGTTCCACAGGCACACCAGCACCCCGTGTTTCAGTAGATGTTTGATGACATGAAGAAATAAACCTCATTCAAATATGCCTTCCCT
>NW_010246713.1:9915-12927 GCF_000690775.1 Eurypyga helias
TGCACTAATGTCTGAACCTACATCCACAAAGGAAACTTCAGAGACATTCATGGACCAGATTTTCACAGAGTGTAACTCGTGGAAGACAATCTGCCTTGCGGTAGAGCTGGGCTTGTTTGTGCCAGATACGGACCTGACCACCAGCTTCATGGCACCTGAACACTGGTCTGATGTTTGCGAAAACAAGAAGAAAAACCAGCAAATTCTGTATCATAGCAACAATAAAGAGAATTAGGGAGAGGCTGTTCCTTCCCTCTCCTTAGGAGTCAAAACGGAAAGTAGAGAGGAAAGTGAAAGGGATGAGTAGCTTTGCTTCACATTCTCCTCTCAGCAGCCAGGAAAGAGAGGGCAGAAAAGAACAATAAGGTTTTCTTGATTTCCCACAAGGAAGTGGTAAAATGGACAAGGAATAGAATTGCAAGTGAAGTTGCTTGTGCTAGCTGGCTGTACTAATACACAATTCACCAAGCTACAGCCTGAACTTTATTTAAACAATAATCATTGAGAAACTGAAGAGCATCTTGTCAAGAAGTTGGCCCACTGTGCACAAGCAAGCTGGGGAGAGACAGGAATCAAGGGAACTGCTCCTCCTGGTTGTGCTTCAGGAAAAGGGACAGTGTTTTCCGTCTACTTACCCAGAAACATGCAGTATCAGCAGCATATAGAAGACAAAGAAAAGGTTGTGTGTATACCAGAAGATGTCATAGTTTGAAACCCTGAAAAGAATAAACCATGGTTCAATGCTGTTTCACTCAGATAGAATCACTGCTAATAAAAGCAGATCTGTGCACACAGGACATCATTATACACCATGTAGTCATGTAGGACACTCAAAGCCCAGCATTTATTCCTACAAGCACACTACACGTGCAAGCAATTAAGTGTTGAGAAGAACAGGTGACTGGCACAGAAGCAAAAAATTGAGGAAGAGAGATGAAGGTTACAGAAGTACAGCACCAGCTGAAGAACTCTTCCTTCATTAGGAGACTTCACTGCTTTCCCAAGTCCTGCTTAGTGCCTGTCAGATCCTTATAGCTAGAATAGTACTTCAGTCTGCAGGCTCAAAACTCTAGTGTTTTGCGTTCTCCCTGCCCCTATACAGGCTTGTGGTGTTTAATGTGTCATTACGTGTACAACATACAAAAAGGTAGTACAGACAGCAGCAGGAGGGCTGGTGGGAAAGGTAAAAGAAACTTGGGAGGGGATAGAGTGGAAGAAGATGCAGGAAAAAAGGGAACTAGAGCAAGGAAACAGTAAGAGGACAGGAAACCACATATGGTGGGGCTCTAGGATTGATGTTCTTGGGAGGAACAAGAGGAACATTACCACTGTGAGGATCAGCAGAGGTGAAGGGGAAAGAGGACTTCCTTTCATCAGTAATCTGTTAGGTAATGTAAAAACAACCAAGACCAAAGAAAATACCCATCTAGAACTGTTTTCTGTTAAGCTTGTTTGTTTTTTCTTGAGTAAAATAGTCACCAAAAAACAACCACCACCAAATGGTTAAGAAAATACTCTACTTCATAGCACACAAACACACCTCTCACAGTACACAGCATGGTAGGAAACTTCCTTCCAAAACCAAAAACCCTACCCCCATTCATAAGCCAAAGCAATTATTAAATAAAAAACAACCTTAACTCTGAGAACATAGTTTAAGAAGCTACTCCTCTGACATAGCCAACTTTGTTCAGAGTATTTTCCCCTCCTATGATCTTTTACATAAACAGCTAACTTTTGCTTCTGTACATCTGAAATGTATATTGTATTGGGGTTGTGTGGCAAGGTTTTGGTAGGGAGGGGGGTACAGGGGTGGCTTCTGTGAGAAGCTGCTGGAAGCTTCCCCTATATAAGATAGAGCCAATGCCAGCTGGCTCCAAGATGCCAAGGCCAGCTGGCGCCAAGATGGCCCCACCGCTGGCCAAGCAATGGTGGTAGTGCCTCTGGGTTAATCCGTTTAAGAAGGGGAAAAAAAGCCCTTCTGTGCAGCAGCAACTGCAGCCAAAGAGAGGAGTGAGAACATGTGAGACAAACAGCCCTACAAACCCCCAGGTCAGTGGAGAAGGAGTACCGGAGGTGACCCGAACAGAGATTCCCCATCAGCCCGTGGTGGAGCCCATGGTGAGGCCGGCTGTGCCCTGCAGCCATGGAGGGTCACGGGGGAGCAGAGACCCACCTGAAGCCCGGGGAGGACCCCACGCCAGAGCAGGGGGATGCCTGAAGGAGGCTGTGAGCCCGTGGGCAGCCCGTGCTGGAGCAGGCTCCTGGCAGGAGCTGTGGCCCCATGGAGAGAGGAGCCCAGGCTGGAGCAGGTTTGCTGGCAGGACTGGTGACCCTGGGAACCCATGCTGAAGCAGCTGCTCCTGAAGGATGGCACCCCATTAAAGGGACTCATGTGACATTTGTTTCTGTCAATACAGGACTTACTTGTTTTCTTTCTCAAAATAATTCTGATAATCTGAGGATTACCAAAATAAAATCCAAGCAGGGGCAGTTCTACAGAACCCAGCAACAGCAAGGGGGTCTGAAACTCCCCCTTCACCCTGCCATCTCTCCCCCATTCAGCACCACGCTAACACTTTTTCCTCCTTGAGGAACCATTTCCAACTACTCACACCCTGGTAGCATTTACATGCAGTCACTCAGCATCTGCAAGGAGTTGTGGGAGTGAACATCAGTAAGATGGAAACAAAGGAAGAAGCACAATGAGAAAGCATAAAGCGAATAACATTTACCCCCAGACCTGAAACAGGTCTTGGAGCTCAGGATTAATTTGGTATTTTGTTACAATACTAAAAGCTGTACACTGAATTAATTTTTATTGGATCTTAAACATTTTCTTCAGAAAGCACCAATTTTTCAAAATTTCAGTGATGGAAAGTCAATCCCAGCTTCTGACGTATTGTTTTCAACAACCATTTATTACTACTGACTAAAATTACTGTACACTTCTTGTCCAAATATGCCTAAATATCAGCTTCCAGCCAGTTGCACAGTTTATTCTTCTTTTCA
>NW_010246713.1:12959-34748 GCF_000690775.1 Eurypyga helias
CTCACAAGTATCAAGTTCCCCTAAATATAATCAAGTTCTCTCAACTTCACCTCCTTGAACTAAAGGGATGAAGATCCTTGAACCATGAAGCACATTTCCAACATTTTAATAATTATATAATTCTTACTTATATCCTTCTTAAACTGTGTCCTACAGTCACATGTACTGTTCAAATACACTTTTCTTACTGCTACATATGCATTTTTACAGTTCTTCAGAACATTTATTATTTTACCTTCTTAGGTGTTAAAACAGACATTATTCAGAGAATGAATTAATTTCTTAGGAACTCAAAGTCCTGAAAATTTGAGATCAAATTGAATATTTAATTTTAATTTTGGTTAACCTACTTTAGAATTTTGCAGGTGAAGACCCGCAAGAGTCAACTTACTGAAAATGAAAGGGAAGATTGCCATGCTTTAGAGGGCCACAGTGTGCTGGTTTTGGCTGGGACAGAGTTAATTTTCCTCACAGTAGCTAGTATGAGACTATGATTTGGATTTGTGCTGAGAGGAATATATATTAAACCAGGACACAGTAAGCAGCAGTTTTGGAATAATATTTTTAACCCTGTTACAGCTAGTTTTGAAAAGGAAGATATGTAGTAGTTTAGAAGATGAGATTGAAGATTGGAATATTTGGTTACAAAAGGAGATGGCACTGGAGCAGCTTATATTTTAATGTTTTTTTTAAATACATGATTTCCAAAGTCACTAGTAATTGTGTAAAATGAAAATCTCTTGAAAAACATTCATTTGAAAGTTAGCAGAAATGTCAACATTTATTTACAGGATTTATTGTATTTTCTAATAACCCTTCCAACAAACAACGAAAAAAGGTTGGTCTAATTCTCAGAAATGACATTGCAAAAATTTAGCACATTTTTGAAACAATACTCATTTTCCCCCTTTAAAACATTAGCAGCTAATTCAATCCTCCTAATACTTATTCACACAGTTTACTGAACAAGTAAAGGCACAAAAATAGCAGGATAATCATGCATAGAAAAATTTCAGGAAGAATATATGAAGTAAGAAATGATTAAGCGGATCAGTGTGCAAGAGCGGATTAGGGCTGAAATCCCAGAGAGTGTAATAGTCTCTGAAACACTTTTTGAAAATCCCAGTTTCTGATAGGCAGTGAACATCACAATTACTTTTCCTAAGACTGTAGCCTGATCTTAGCCGTTATAAGGCACATGAGAATCCACAGGACAAGAGACTGAAGAGGGACTGAAAGATGCACACAAAAGCTTGTTTCCTTAGGAAAACACACCATAAAAACGAGCTTGAGCCACATGCCTGAGGGAAAAGCCAGGAGAAAATTTCTAAATAAGAATTATTGCTAAAGAAACCAGAGATGCAGATGATCTCTTAAGGGCTTTGATTCTGCTGGCTAGATGGCAAAAGGATGGGAAAGTGCTTGCACATACAGTAACTGAAGAAGGAAATAACCAGCATGTAACTTCACAAGTGGAAACCTTTGTTGCATGAACCCCAAAATTACTGTTTCCAAGAATATGTTTGCAACTACATATATTTTTCTGTTTCCCAATCATTAATAAATTGCTGGGTTTTTTTCAAATTTATCACAGCCTTGGATAAAACAGGGCTTTTTTCTGGCTCACTGCTGCAGAGTGAAGTAATTGTTTTATTTTTCCATCTTCCCAAAACTGGCTTTCTTTTACAAGTAGAGCCATCTGTGTGGACTATGTAATATGCAGCCATGTCTGACTTATCCTTATCCTGCACTTCTGCAGCCTACAATTTCTCAGAAAGGGCTCAACCCTGGAAGTATCTTTGTCTACAGAAACTGCACAAGCATTTGCTCAACTTTATTGAATTACTGCCTGATCACATTGCTACTCAGGAAAGAGATTAGTCCAACAAAGTTCAAAACCACATATCTAGCTCACATCGGTGAAGCACCGTTAATGTTTGAAGATATGGAATTAAAATATCCTTCAGTGTTTGCCGAATTGAGATGATGTATTTACATAATAAGTCTTTGAAATCACCAGAGACTGCTATAAAAATTCAGGGTTTTTTATCTTTTTATATGCTTCAATTGCCGAATCCAAGCCTTGAAAAGGGTACAGCATTGGGCTAGATTCTCCAGGGTACCAGTCATTCAAATGCACTATAACATGTGGTCAATAATGTTGGTGCAGAATGCAACACGCTGCAGGACAAAACCTTTTGAAATCCCAGCAACAACTCTGAGCCAGTACTGTATTGCTATTTCAAAATTATCATCAACATGAAAAAGAATAAATCTGACAACCAGAAGCAGCTCTTTAAAAAAAGCAACATTCTACTTAAGTAGCACAATTCTGTTTCAGTTGCTTCGTTGCTGCGTTTTTTTGTTGCTGCTTTTTTTAGTTTGTTGTTACAATTAATTGGTGAAAATAATTAAGATAAAGATATCATCTTATTTTACTTCCACCGGCCTTAATTTATGCATTGGTCAGAACTTTCTATATGCTTAGTTTACTGCTTCCCTGTACAAACAGGAAAAATGAACTATTTGCACTTTTAAAGGTCTAGATATATAACCGAGCATTTTCCTCAAACAGTACTTTTTCCTGAAGGCAATTTAATCAGGGTTTTTAATTTTTTGAATACAAAATTCACTGTGCTAATTTACCTGTAAGCTAGTTTAACAAAAAGGAAAAAAAAAAAAAAAACCAGGGCAAGAAAACTGGTGTTTTTAACACTCATTTAAATATTTCTTGCCTCGTATTGCATTTACTCTTCATTCCCTCTAATCAGTATGAGAATATGATTACTGAAATGGCATTTTCAGCATAATGATCAGATTATGTCTTACCTGATGGCATACGTTGAAGCTGTACACATTAGGAATAATACTAACACCATAATGACTCCAGTCAGACCTGGAACTAAAACAGACATAAGATGACTTGCATTTGATCTGTCAAGAGGTATACTTGTCTTCTGTGATCCTTTTTAGAAGGTGGAAGTTATTAGACAAACAAATCATGATTCAATCACTCTTGCATGTATTTATCTCTTGAAGACAATTTGCGTACCAAAGAAGATAGTAAAGAGATGTTATTTCCCACATAAGAGAAGACTGCCCTTTTCCTTGCATTTCACCATTTCACTAATTTTCTGTTGGTCTATGTGCCTGTAATCTTCTGCTCATGACATTTGTCTCTAAGCAGGTAATCAAGAACAAATCCTGTCTATTTGTTTATTTGTAAGACTGACTGTACAAGTTTCGATAACAACTTTTTATTCCAAACCCCAAACTCTGCTGAACATGACAATTAAAAACCTGGTCAGAGACAGAATTTCAGGCAAATCAATTTCTATGCAAGCTGTCACTAGAATTGTCTGCCAACCCGTTTTACCCTGGAATGAGAAAGAGCCTGAAATTACTCTCCATGGCATTGTATCATGCTTGAAATTGTTGCCTGTAGAGCAAGGTCTGCGAGAGTGATCTACAGCCAGCAATTGGGAAGGAAATGTTAGAAACGTTAACGACTTGGTCTCATCTGCTCAAATGCCATTTGTATCAGACCTAGTCTATCCGTAGCTCTTTGTTAAGAGTCAAAGGAAAGAAACAAGTTTTCCTACAGCATGATTCATCTCATCCTAAAGTAGAATCCTGTCCATAAAGTACAGTAAACCATTGGCCTAAAGACAGATGAGAAAAATCCCAACCAAAGTTACCACTGGTTTTCAGAACCTTATCTTAACAATTGCCATCCCAGGAATTAAGAATACGAATTAAGAAATAAGAACCTAAAAATCCATGAAGCATTACATCAAACCACTTGAATACTTGAAGAATGATATTTTTAAAGCATAGTCTCTGGTCACCCTAAAAGCCATATGTTTGGATTTAAATAAAGTCATTCAGGCAAATCACCAAGCACAAAGCTAAATAAGTGCTGGTTTAGTGTCAGTCAGAATAAAAGCATCTCAACCAGCTGTCATGAACGTAAATGGCAAAACCAGATTTTAATGGCCCAGCATTTTTACAGGTTCATATCCTAATGATAAGAACAAGCTAATTTTTAAGATGATTGTGATTTTAGACTCTTATCAATAGACAATTCCCAATCTTTTTATAAACTTCTCAATATCCACTTGTTGAAAAGTTTGATACCCAAAACTGATATGTCCCAAATTATGCCTCAGTTTTACAAACTGTAGGAAAAAACCTGATCCTACAATCAGTCAAAGTTTTGCCATGGACTGCATAAGAAACGTAATTTTACGTTACGCCTGCACGGAAAGTTTACAATTAAAAGGAGTTGCAATACAAGATGTGAATTCTTTCCATTGCCTCCTTCATTTCTTCTTCCTTAATCTGACAGGTAGTGTGCAATCAGTCTTCCCTCTGACACAAACACTTCCAACCCAATTGCAGTACAGCACCTGACAAGACACAGCCCCTTTTACATCCAGTTCTTCAGTTCTCTTCTCCAGCAAATTGCAAACTTTAAATCACTTGCCCCAGTTCAGTGCATTTTTAGTGTTTCCTCTACTCACTGTCACTGTCTGGTTTTTCCTCCACTAACCATAATCTTGCAGACTTGTGCCTTCCAGAGCTAGCCTCACACCCTTAAGCAAGGAGGTTCTTTCCTGGACTGATCTGAAAAGCCACCACACTGTAAATCCTTCCAACTCCTTATTCCTTCTCCTCACTGTGTTAAAAAAAACCTAGTTCTGAACTGTTTGGGAAGACACCATTTTTTTTTTGCACAGTCCCCAGTGCAGCAAAATCTTGGTCCCTGGCTGGGCATTCCCACATCACAAATAATAAATGTTAATTACCAGTTGTTAGGGAGTGATGTGAGTGATTTAAGATGTCTTGGAATCCCTGCTTTTTGCAACAACGTGCTCAAATTTTTGAAAATGAAACATTTTCCTGGCTGTGAGAGGGTAAAAGGACCTTGCAGATCCTCTGCTCAACTAGAGAGGTCTCAAGTTGTCCGCAAAAACTGTGACAATATTTGATGGAGCCTCTACACTAATTCTTCACCCCAAGACCTTTTCCTTTATCTAAGATATTAAATATAACACTAGCTGCTTGTTCTGATTCTCCCTCCCAATCTTTAACTCCCTCCCCTCTGAGCTACCCTGTTTCAAGCCTCACCACTGACCCACTAACACCACCAGCCACCCAACCTATTTCCAGTTAGCAGTTAACTTGTACCTCAATTTCTATCAGCTCACTTTCTCACTTCCCCCACTCTCAACCAACCTAAACCTCGCTTAGGGTTTTTGGAAAGCCCTTTCCCACAGGCCGGCAATTCTAGTAAATTTATAGGTATGGAGAAGTTTAGAACCCCATTTGTTGCTGTCCAGACTGATTCCTTTGGACCTTGCCCTACATGCTGCCAAGCTGAGACTTTTGCATTTGATCTAAATAAGAGTGAAAGAGCGATGACCTGAGAAAGGACCTCTACCTGCTGGTGAAGCACTACAACTCAGCCTTGTGCTTACCCCTCCATACCCTAACATTGGTCCCTTCTAAATTCCTAAAAAATGTCTTTTTGCTTATTTATTCTTTATGAGCACTGAAGCCTGATTCCCGTGTAACAGTTTAGATGGCTCTGAAGTCAAACCAACCCTTAAATAAACCAGCTGAAGCAAGAAGACCACTTTTTGTTGTGTTTTTTTTTCTAGAAATTGGATCATTTAAGAATTTGGTTTTAATATTATGCAGAATCTCTGTTTGAAACTGATGGTTTTCCACTGACTCATCTGTACAACAACAGCTTTGAAGATGCTGCTCATCCTACTACACACACAGCTTATGTAATTCCTCCCTCCTGACTACTGGATAAGCAAACCCAGGTTATATTAACACAAATAATACATCTCAACCTAACAGATACAACAAATGGAACATGCGAACACAGCATCAAAATGTTTTGTCTGCAGAGGGATGATGAGAAGCAGCAGATTTCCTCATTCAGTTTTGATACAGACTTACCGGTAGCAAAAAGCAGTTTCCTTGGGTCCTGAAAAACAGACAGTCCAAATAAAAAAAAGTGACCATATATGTTTTTATATCTGTATGAATAATGCAGTAATAAGAATAACAAGCAGCTCATAAAGCTCATGTGCTCAATGGTATATGCAATCCCTAAATCTGGATGCAGGAATGGATTTGGTATTCAGTAGCAATTTACACTGACTGCAGTTTTACAGAAATGAAAGCCTTAGCCTTTGCATTCCCCCACTGAAGACAGTTCTGATCTGTTATGAAAAAATAAGATCCAGATAATTTTACAAATAAATGGTTTTTGAAAGCCTAACTTTACTCAGTTATGCCTTTGGGAGGATAGAGGGGAGCAGAAGAGAGCGATTTTGAATTTAAATGAAAGACCATCGGCAAGGATCTTACTGCCAGTTAAATCACCAAGAGATTTGCAGTGGACTCCAGTGAAGCAGGACTGAACACAAAGGAGCTGACAAGACAAGACCAGATGTTCCTGTGTCCTTCACCACATGTGAAAGGAAGAGGGGATATGTCAACCTCACAGGAAAATGCCTCGCTCCCCTGAGTCCTACACCTTGTGAGGTTGTGTCTTCACTGCAGAGAAAAACTTTTTAAAAACTTCTCTTAAACTTGCAGTAAAATGCAGTGAGGGGAGGTGAGCAGTCTTCATACAGGTCAGGGAAAACAAAGAGTCCCCCTCCCTGACCTTGCCTGCCACCAGATGTGCGCACCCACGTACAGACGATGACAGTAGCATCCAGGCTGCCCACCACAGTTAAAAAACAGGTTTAAGAGGAATCCTAGCACAAAGGTTCAAGAGCTACTAGAGCACCTAAAACCTCGGAGGCTGTCGTCCCAGAGTTACTAAAAATGTGTTATTATCTCCACTTTCTATTGAAAAATACCTAAGGCTGCTTAGTACAGGCTGCCATGGACACCATGGCATGTTCTTGCCCCAGGCAAGCTCCTGCTAATGTTCCTGATGAGGCTGGGTCTATTAAACCTCTCCTAACTCTTGCAGACACTTTAATCCAGAACCTCAGCACAACAGTTGGTGTTGGCATGTCCTTCTGCCATAGAATACGTCTGTGATTAGATCATTCACCCAGGGAGTGGAAGACCTTGATTGTTGGTCCTTTTGAGCCTGGGCTGAGTCAAGCTCTCCTTTTCCAGGAAAGGATGCAGCTGGGATAGGATCATTCTAAATCTTTCCTAATGAAGCTGGTAGAAAAGAAATTCAGACTTGAAACGAGAATAAATATAAACAAGAGAGAACTTGATTGTAGCCCAAAGGAAAAAGAATCCTGGATTCTGGTCTTACTTCTGAAAACTGCAAATCTCTCTCCAGTGCCAAATGCACAAGCGAGCACCTGGAGGAGGGACTATGACCCTGGAATGCCTGCAAGAGATCTGCACCACAGTCAGAGAACTCATGCAAACCAAGTACTTTGTAAGCAGAAATCAGCTTTCAGCCCAGCTCATGCAGATAACTAATTCCACTCTTAGCACACATACTCCAGTTCCCACTGCAGTTTAAAAATTCAAAATCAGACTCAAATCTCCCTATCCTCAAATCCCCAGTATATGTCACATAGCACTATATTCTAAATAGGACAAATGCAGAATGTATTTTCCTAAAGAGCAGCAAGTTTCTCATCCATGCCCACCCAAGGAACAGAGGGAAGCAAAAGAGAAGAACAGGGTGCAAGGTGAAAGGACCTAATGACAGCATTCTCCACCTCATAATCCAACCTGACTGAATCCTGACAGATTAAACAAAAAGTGTTTAATACATGCCTTGTCCAGAGAAAGAAGTAAAATCCCCAGCAATCCATGTGATCCTAAGTTTTCAGTGCACAAAACAGCAGCACTGTAGAGATCACAGGATGGATCACACAAGGGAATTGAATATACAGATAATCATATATTTAAATTACATACTTAAAACCAAAATACAAGAGGACAGCTGGCTCACCTCACCACGATAATTTGCTGCATTTAGTGCCAGAAAGTCTTCGTTGTAGTTCTCTGAGAAGTTAAGAGCGTTCACCAGATGAGCAGCAACATGTAAGACTAAAAAACAACAGAGTAAGGCTGAGATCCATAAACAAGCAGTAGGTGTTCCCCTGAAACAGAGAAAAGTAGCTACCCAGATGCCAAGCTATAACCACATCACCTGCATAGGATGCATCAGGAACTAAGGAATTCTTTTTGTAAAGTAAATCAGGTTATAGATATTCATGGCAGAAAGCTGCATGCATTTAAAGATTTCTAACACTACAGCAAGTATTTCCTTATTGCAATGCTTCAGCTGGGAAACAACATTCACAGGTGTCCACCCAAGAATATTTCTTCTTCACCAAATTGGGTATCTGTCTCCACTGCTCCCTCTTCTGCAGATAAACCTGTGGCTCCTTGCTTCTTCACTCAAATTCCTTAAGCACAATGAAGGCCACTTGTAATGGCAGATTTTGACCTGATCTCACCTACCTGTCCTTTTAGAAACTGGAATTTTAAGGAAAGGCTCGGCATTAGGATGTAAGCCCATGCGTTTAAAAGAAAAATAAACCAAAACCCACACACATCTGAGAAAGCATTCACAGTTTAAGGCAGGAAAGCACAGAGCAAGACTACCCCCAAATGTACTGTACAAGAAAAACCACAAAGCACTACTTCAGTGCTTTTCCCAAACAAGCTGCTGCTCAGCACAGTAAGATCTCACCTGAGAAGATGCATATTGTAACTCCACATGTCACATGGAAAGTTTTGCTTTTATCTAGCAGCCTTCTGGTTAAAGAGAAGAATTCAAGCAATCTCTCTTCTAAAACAAAGCAAAGAAAAAAAATACTAACAGCAACTGAGGTGATATAATAGCAATTTCAGGTTTTACTAGGTTTAATACCCTTGCAAGCACAGCACCTAAATTTAAAAACAACAGCATTGTGTAAATAAGCCAATTTTGACGTCTTAATGAAGAAATTACAGTTGGTTGGATCTGAATTACATAGATGTCAAGAGCACAAGAAGAAATGTCCCTTCTGGCCTTAAAATTTAGGAATTCCAGCACAAATTGCTGTAGGTGTCACTGACCCTTTAGCGAGCAGGATCAGAGGGAAAGGTATATTTGTGTACATATATGCATCTATAGGCATCAAATCTTATAGGAGCTGTCACATGATGAACAGAACACACAGGTTCAATTTGCAACCACATAGAAAACACAAAAAGTTCCTCAAAAACATTACTTCTATTTCTGTAAAAGCCAGTGGTGAATCACAAACAAGCCAAGCTACTGTTAACTGAATACAGGTACAGAAAACAAACCCTCCTAGCTTTGCCAGAACCCTTTTTCTCCCATGTAACGAATGTATCAGGTTGGGTATTTTCATTTAAACTTCTGTTATGTCCAGTGGAGGACAAAGATGTCTTTAATATTGAGTTGAGAAAGAAAGAGGACACTTAGTCTGGTGACAGTTGCACAGCAACTCCCCACCCCTCAAAAATGCTTTGAAGACACGTCCCTCACAGCAAGTTGAGTCAAAGCAGACAATGCCAGCCAAGGCACCGACTTCAAAGGAGTCACAAACCTAGGCTGAATGTCTGACACTTGTACCATGCAAGCACACACTGTGTAATAGACAGGGACACGACAGATTTTTCCCTATTATTTTTAGTCTAAACAGTGACCAGGACCCTCTTCTCAACTGCTGCATCCTGAGGACAGTGCTCACCTGAGATCCTCGCAGGAAGGCCAAGACAACACGGCACATCGGTAGGAGGACCAGGCAGCAGTTGAGATTGAGGACAGATGCTGAAGCTCTGCTAACACACAATCCTAGCTGAACAAATACAGCAAGAGTTGGATTACAGGGAGAAAGACACTCTAATGGTTCAGATGTCAGTATCCAACCTCCTTTGCTGTGAAACCAGTTCCCATGCCTTCTTAACTCATCAGAAGAGTGGAGTTACATTATTTTTTCCAGTACATGTAAAAAAGGTCATGAACACACAAGCATGCTACCCTGTTCTCTGAGGGAAACAGCTCTCACCTTTGCATCAAAATATTATTCAGAATTATTTTTGTCAGCAAATGACAACTGAAAGAACCAATATCCTCATCAGTGCTCAAAGGCAGATGGAACAAAACACATCCGAGACAACAATAAGCATCCGCCAAGAAATTACCTGAAAGCTTCAATAGTTATAATTAAATAAGAAAGAGGGACAAATACTTAAGTGGCTGTCTAGTGTCTTCATAGTAATGATTATCTGCTAAACAATCCAGAAAAAGATGCAAAAAAAATACTGATTTAATTAAACTGAAATTATAATATTGCTTCAAGGACTGTTATGGAATTGTCACAGAAACCCTCATCCATTCACACTATACAGTGCCATATTTGGACCTAAAGAAAGCAGGTTTTCTTCATTTTAACTACATAACAGCTGGGAACTAATGAAATCTAATTTCACTAATGCTTTCACTGGTATATTTGGAACTTACATAATTAGAACAAAACCACTTGTCAAATAAATGAACAAAGCACACATTAATGTCATAACCCTGTATTTTTTAATCTTATTACATTCACTCATTTATGTTTTTTTAAAAAAGTTAGCAAAATGCCATTGTTCTCTTAGTTATTAGGTTGAATTACCATTTTACTAGCTTATATAAAAGATGCTTTTAGACTGTCAACAGATTTCTGGAAGGTTATTTCTTACAATGTTCTCTAAACCCCAAGTTTTTCAACTCCTGAAGAAATTAATAAAAAGCTATTATAACATTATAAAGTAACTCAAATACTGCAGAGGTATGTGAATGATTTGAACAGGTACAAATTATCTAATAAAAATTACTAAAGGTTTATTACTTTTTCAAAATGAAACTGTGACACAAAACTTCATTTACTATTCTCAGCCAAAAAAAAAAAAAAAATCAGTGAAATGTTTATTATATGAATATCTTTTTTATCAAGAAGAAGAAACAAAACTGGAGAGAAACAAAGAGGTTTTGTTTATTTGGAAATACATTTTTTACAAAAGTTATTATAAAAGCCTTGTAATTTCAAAATTTGTAATTGCTATTAATTGTTTTTAACAGATTTATCCACATGTCACAGGAATAGATGAATATATTAACTAGTAAAACTAAACAAAATAACAGGACTTTAGCATGCCTAGCAAGATCACAAGCACGATGGCATGACAGGAGCTTCTCAGTACCAGAAGACATCAAAACGGCCGGCTCTCCAGTTCGTAACACCCACGTAACCCCACCTTCTCTGCAGTACATCTGGGCACAAGCCAGTAGGCAAACGGAAGGTAAAGCTGTTCAATCTACCTGAAGCGACAAGCTCTCCACCAAAATCCCATTTCTCTTCTGGCTACTTTACGTTACTTAGATCCCTAGAGCTAGGGATCTCCTCATGGGACAGGACCAGCTTCTGCAGAGCAAAGCAGTCCTAAGGGCACCTTCTCTCAAAAGCTGCCCATAAGAAGTAGGAGCAATCAGCCCAGAAAATATGCTCTACCTCGCTCTCTGCCATGCAAATGTGAGATGCCTGGAAAACGTCCTGGGAGCAGATCTCACAGAAGTTACACTGAGAGGGACAATTACAACAGAAGCATCTCTAACTTAGTGAATGATAGAAAATAAGACTAGAATGAACTACATCACTTAGTTCTTTCTCACCCTCCAGACCGCCACTATTTCTTCCAATGCACTTAATCCTTTTTTTCCTTCCACAGAACCTCCCTTGCTTCTATTTCATCTGTTACTTTACTGTTCACATGAACAATGAGAGATTATTCTTGGTAGAGGTGATTCTGCCCCTGTACTCTACTCTTGTAAGACCCCCCCTGGAGTGCTGCGTCCAGCTGTGGAGCCCTCAACATCAGAAGGATATTGACGGGTAGGAGCAAGTCCAGAGGAGGCCACGAAGATGCTCAGAGGGCTGGAGCACCTCTGCTATGATGAAAGGCTGAGAGAGTCGGGCTTGTTCAGCCTGGAGAAAAGAAGGCTCCGGGGAGACCTTATTGCAGCCTTCCAGTACCTGAAGGGGCTACAAGGAAGCTGGGTGACGGCTTTTTACAAGGGCCTGTAGTGACAGGACAAGGGGAAATGGGTTTAAATTGGAAGTGGGGGGGTTTAGATTAGATATCAGGAAGAAATTCTTCGCTGAGAGGGTGCTGAAGGCACTGGAACAGGTTGCCCAGAGAAGCTGTGGATGCCCCATCCCTGGGTGTCTTCAAGGCCAGGCTGGAGGAGGCTTTGAGCAACCTGGTCTAGCGGAAGGGGTCCCTGCCCATGGCAGGGGGGTTGGAACTAGATGGTCTTTAAGGTCCCTTCCAAGCCAAACCATTCTGTGATTCTTGCTACTCTCCTTCATAATTCATGTTCGTCAGAATTTAGATCATCCTCTCCTCCAGATGTCTTGTTCAGAGACCAAGTGCAATGACATGTCACATTCTATGACAACTGAGCACCAGCTACAATGCCACAACCTCAGCAACTGAGCTGTCACTTTTCACTTCAAAGTATGATAAAAAAATTCATGTGGACAACCACAATAAATATTTCTCTATCCTTGCCCACAGCAGCTTAAAGTGACTTTAGAACAGCGTAAATATTTTTAGACTATCAGATAAAATGACAATACTCTTGAAGTGATTAGACTTAATGCCAAGTAAAATGTCTCTATAATGTGCCATTTGCATATACAAGACTGTCCCTATTTTCATTAACTATTATTCCTCTAATGGGAAGCTATAATGCGCTATAGACCTCATAAAAGCAATAACTTCGCAAACATGGTCATTAAACACATATAAGCATTTTTATTAGAGCTTGCTGATGTGCTACAGTTTTTCAGTGGTTAAATGAGCATGGTTTGAAAAAAGCAAGAATTATGTAGGACTAACGATATGCAAAACCAAGAAGTAAACTGAACCATTTTTATAATTCTTGCCTAACACCTAAAAGCTGAAAAAAGTTGCAATACAATTAATAAGTTTGAAAAATAATTTGAAAATTGTAATAACTTTTATTATATGACCTAAATGATACCTTATAGTTTCTCAGGAATTTGGGGGGTTTTGAGTTTAAACATAAATAAGGCATGATACCAGTTATCCAGGACTTCCTTTAAAAGGCACAGCTATTCTTCCTACAGAACTTCAACAAAACAGTCTAGTTTAGAATAGTCTAGAATATACTTAGTTCTACACTGTACAGTATTAAATAAATAAAACAATTTATTATAAGAAATAAGCAAAATGCCAAACAATTTAACTGGTCTAAATCACATAAATCAGCTATGACGAACAGAAAAAGATACCCTACTATTAAGTTTCTCCTGTATTTTTCCATGTCACTATTTAAAAAACAGCAAATTTTCATTCATTCTGCAATTACTATAGAAGAATGCCCTTACATTAATCCTAATTCAATGCTACCAACACCTGTACAAAGGAAAAAAAAACCAGAGCAGGAAACATCTTATTCAAATATGCAGTGCACTTCTAGGAAAGTGTGATTCAAATATTTTCACCGATGGTTCATTTAAGGTTTTATTCTGAAGTAATGAAGTTGGGCAATGTTTGCTGTAACAAGCCCATGACCGATTTGAAAACAATAGCAGGGTAATATATTTAGCAATGCTTAGAATCACAATTCATGCAAGACCCAGAACAGTAACAGAGTACTAAGTTTGCTCTTAACACATATACAAAGGCTAAAAATATCCCCATGAAACTAATTCTTTCCAAATGGTTTCCAACTAGTCTCTTTCTTGACTTCCTTTGCATTGCCTGGGTGGCATAATAATGAAACAACATAGTGAATTGTTGGATTTTTAAACAATAGTAGAAAAGATCACTATTGCTCCAAGGCAATTCACTGGTTCTAGAAGGGAATATATATCCTTAAGTAGCTAAGAACTGAGAGAAATATAATCCTCTTTTCTTCCTAAGATTATCATTGTCTTAAGGGAAAAAAAAAAAAAGCTATTTCATGTTAGTGGTGTATGACATTTCTGTAGGATCAAAAAGCGAGAAAAAGACACCCCAAAAATCTCTGCAGGACACTCCCTTTGATCCACCTTTGTTGATACCAAATCCAAGCATTCGACAGCCTCCTCTGTACTCTGCCTACCCAGCACCACACATGCTTTTATCCCATTTCATGGAGGGGCTAAGAGGCATAGAAAAGTGAAAGGATTAACCAAATTCAGAGGAAATCTGCAGCAGGGATAGTAGGAAACTGGACCCACTACAAACTCAATTCCTGAAAGCTAGGCAAAATTTCTTTTTACCTGACAAGTATAAAGCAATCACCATATTTACCTTCTCCAAAGCGGCAGAAGAGGCCTCAAAAGTTATAGTGAGAATGTAAAGTCTCCAGCTATTCCTGTTTGACATACAGTCCCATAGAAATTGGAATGGACTCCTGGCTACTCATAAAACGTGCAAAGTACAACAGAGAAGCAGAGTCAGTTCTTGTTGGATTCTGTGTGCTTCTGCCACCTAAGTAGGAAATGAACTCTGCAGTTAGGCAAATGATTTCAGAACTAGGTTGAGGGCTAAAGTAACTTACTGTGTACCACAAACTTCCCCAAAGTTCATCAGTCATAAATACAGACCGTTACCGGTAACTCCTGTGCTCAGAAATCTAATATTCAACACATGGTTGCAAAACATACTGGAGAGGAAAACACGGGAAGATTTCAACAAACACTGTCCTATCTCATCTTTCAAGCCCATCGTGTAGCAAAAAAATGGAAGAATACTGCAAATCCTTACACACATAAAAGGAATGTGATTCTGTGCCTCAAGACTTCAGTCCCTTACCAGCAACAATCATACACAGGTTGTGGTGCAGTAGAAACACCACGCTTGATGCTCTCTTTGGGGGCCTTATCTTTGAGCTTTTCCAATCTTCCATGGTTCAGGGAAACTTGAAAGGTTGTAGGAAGACTCATAAGCCACATGCTGCTCTGTAGGTACAAGTCACAGACCACCTCCCCAAATCACGACTGGAGGAGTTAAAAATAATTGTTTTCATAGGTGGGACAAACGGTGCTACACAACACACCTCCTTTTGACCCGACTTCCTTTTCTTCATAGAGCACTCCTTGTTTTGAGTAACAGGAAACAGATCACCTAAGATGAAGGAGAGATCTGAATTATATGGATAGCAATTATTCCCCTAGGCCTGCCAAATCTGGCTGGAGATCTATCAAAAAAAAAAAAAATCCACAGGGTAGTGTGAACTACCAGAATATGTGAAAACTTCTACAGAAGTTTGACTTGGTTTTGTTTCTGAAGATGGAAGGTTTCAAGGCAGGACTCTGCAAATCCCAACCTCATATACTGCAAACCTTTAAAAATTATTTTAGGACTAAGTGGTGTGATATTTTTTAATCACATTTGAAAAAGTATATTAAGTATTAAAAAAAAAAAAAAAAACAAAACCAGCAAAAAGCAGCAATTCTCTACACAGAGTTCAACGGCAGCCCAAATCTCTCTGCTAATTCAACCTGACTCTTCTGCTTGCCTATATGAAACAGAATTTGCATATGGTATTCTAGAAAGGGAGAAACATCAGGAGTGGGCAATGGCAACAATATTTTTAGCTCTTTGATGAGGTATGGTGTATCTTCCCTGCACCACTGAGGATCAGTATTCTCACAGTTCACTTGTAACTCACCAAACAGGCATTCCAAAGGTTTTCCTTCTCGTTCTGTCCACATATTTAGGTCATGTTCTCATTTTATATACAGTCCCTTTGTGTTAGATGTACTCCTCCTTCTGCTTAAACCAGTCATTCAACTGTAGAAAGCAACTATGTTAATCTTCAATATTAGCTTCCAACTTCATAGAATCACAGAATGGTTTGGGTTGGAAGGGACCTTAAAGATCATCTAGTTCCAACCCCCCCTGCCATGGGCAGGGACACCTCTGATAATCTCCAAGCACTATGTATTCACTTACAAGATTTCAGACCAAATGTTCATCTTTATTAAACTATTAGTAAGTTAATCTAAACTGTTAGAATTCTGACCTCAGGCAATACAATTTTAAAAAATACTTCTGTCGGTGTTGCCGAGTTACAGGTTTCTTTTTGTGCCAGGAAGAAGGATACACGCACAGACTGGAAGGGATCTCAAGTTATATTCCAGATTTGAGTGCTCCAGACTACCCTTCTTCTGTAAGAACATCACAAAGCATGACCATATTTCATACATTAATTAGCAACAAGAGCTTGAATGGTTTATACTGCATGATGCAGCATGATATGAGAAAATTTGGTCATGAATTAAGGGATTAAGGGTAACCAAGTCCCCCCCAAGAGATTCACAACACACTGCAACTCATGGCCAGAGCAGGAATCACAGTCACACAGATGCGATGCAAGGTTTGCTACTTAGGGCTTCCTTTATAATTAATTATTTCACCTTATCACAAGACAGTAGGTAATATCGTCTGTAAAAACAGCCTTATGGAGTGTAATGCATCTATTTTTATTTTAAGACCTGACATTGTTGGAATACCATGGGAGTCCAGCAATAATACATAATATACTGACCAATCAACCAAAGAAACATTCTGACCACAGTTCATTTCTCTTCTACACAGAGTATTATGCCATGATCAACTTAGAACAAGGATCAATGATGACAACAAGACAATTTTTAACACAAGCCTACATGATACAGTAATAAAAATTTCAGTTAATTATTTAAGATGCACCTCTACTAATTCAACCTCCACTATTGAGACTTTCACAAGAAGTTCTGCAAAGGTCGAAGTTTTCCCATAGAAGTTAATAATATAGATGTTCTTCACAGGTTTACTGCCGTATGAGTCTAAAAAAAAAATGCAAGCAAGCAGAAGAACTATATGGTTCAAAACCCAAGTTCTTCTGGCTCATAATCGAGAATAATCTCAGGAATGATGCTGACCTGTGGGATGTTCAGGAAGGACAAAGGGTTGAAGGAAAGAAGTGTTTTGGCAAAGCAAAAAATGTAGAATGAGGCAAAGAGAATGCAAGAAGAGATTTACTTGCAAATTCAAGATAAGGTCTTATGGAGTATCTCCCTCAGTCTTCATTAAAGAATTCTACATGTGCATACTTATATATATATATATCCTCCATAGCAACATAAATCTATTAGCAAACATTTTTGCTACATGTAACATTCTAAAGAGCAAATCCCAAACAGCCTGTTTACAAGACAAATAGCAAAACCATGCTGCATTAATGAAAATAAAAGGCCAAGATACGCAACTCCCCCTGGTGCTTACATGTGTGGGGGAAGCAGGTTGCAGTGTGGTTGCATAAGGATCAATGAAAGCAGAATTTGGCCTCACTCAGTAAAATTTCTGTCATTACAATAAACTAGCAAGGAGAGACATGAAAGTTACTGGAACATCTGGAACAGATTCCAAGCAGTGAATAAAGATGACATAAATTTGATGTACAGTACTGCACAGTAAGGCAGCAACTGTATAGATAAAAGAATTGAGGCAGCAGTTCTCTCTTTCAGTCTCCTTTTCAGTTATTCAACCTTTTCCCAAAGTGATCCTTCTAAGAATGCATTTTCTTCACTTTGGTCTGAAACCCAGAAGCTTATCTCTTGCATTAGCAACCATTTGACTACATTAGAGGCATTTGAGCAGAGAATAGAGAGGGAATGGGGAAAGAGAGACCTTTCACACCATGACAAAATGAGCCCAATGCTCTTTCTGTTCATGAAGAACTCAAGCAACAAGAAACAGGATTTTCATTTAACTATGTTAAAAGCAAGATTTGAGTTCTATAATAATGCTGGTACCGAATTCAGCACTGAATTTCTGGTCAGACACAAGCAAACTTGTTGGAAAAAAACACAGCCAAGCTAATCTGAAAAGAGAAATGTCAAGGTCTGCAAAGAAATTCATTATCTAGACAATTTCCCTCACCTTCCGCAATGGAGATTTTGGAGTCACATCAAGTAACCTATGAATCTTCCCTTCTGTAATTCAGGCCAACTACATCTTGTAGTATCTATCATGAAGATGGGAATAGTCCTTTCCTCTTTGCCACACTCTTAACAGAAACCTATGCCTGCAGGGTGTTTCCCAGGCTCCTCTTTTTTAAGAAACCTAAGGCCACAAGTTAGCATTTATTAAATTATGAAAAATTGAGATTCATGCTCCTGAATCAGCAGCAATGACTGCATTCATGCAGTAAGACTATGATTTACAATGCTACAAGCAATTCAGTGTCCAAAGGGACATTTCATCAAGGCAAAAGTAGTGGGAAGGGGTTTATATCCACTAGGTTCTGGCTGAACTCACACCACAAGAATCATATAGTCACAGAATTACTCTGGTTGGAAGCCACCTCGGGATGCCTCTGTTCCAACCTCCGGCTCTAAGCAGGTTCAACACCAAACTCAGGTTTTTTTGCGCAAAACCCCCAAGTTTTTGAAAAGCTCCAGGGATGGAGATTCCACAGTGAAGAGTTCATGGTCTCATCAACAGGGCTCAAACTACGCAAATCAGTGAAATTTGACACAACATAAATTTACCCACTAAATTTTGCAGCATAGAATAAGCTGATTAACCTTCTCCTAGCACATCAGTGTCTTTGACTTACTTATTCTCCTTGCACTTCCAAAACACACCACACTCTTAGTGCTTCTTTACAGGTATAGAATTAAGGATCAGATAGATTGTCATTGAAAGACTGAGTGAGAGTTAGGTAACCCAGTAATTCTGAGATCCTGTGCTAAGTATCTTGTTCAAGGTCGCAGAGGACGCAATTGGAAAAGAATAAAACTGAGCCTCCTTCTTCTGTAGAATGCTGAAGGAAAGTGAACCACTTCAGTGACCCCTGACTCAAAGACTAACATTCTTTCTCCTTCTTCACATCAGAAAGAAAAGGCATGGCATGAAAACGTGGCAGGGCTGAATATATTCATGATATTCAGGCCAAGATCTCATTTCATATTACAGTCTGGTTTCCTACAGCAGCTCTTCTTGTTCTCCATCCTGTTACTTGGCAAACAATAAAATAACCTGTGGTAAATCTTTCAGTGCTGCAAGTGCAAAAGTTCTTAAGGAGACTTTAGGCTATTGTACCGTACAAATGAAAAAACTCCTCAGCACACCTCACTGAAAAACAAGAGAATATTTTTTATTATTCAAAAAAATGCCATTCCTTTTTGTCCTTTTTTGTTAAATGGATGGAAAAAAGAATCAATTTTCATGAAAGTATCTGTAAAAAAGTTCATGCTATTAAGACAAAGGGAGGAGACTGGTGATGCAGAAGAGCCATGGGCCAGTAGCTACAAACCAATATAGAAAAAGAAGAGGAGCAAAGATCCCCATGGAAAGTGACAGCACCTGTGGTACAGACATGCTTACTCTGTTAACAGACTAAAATTCAGTTTTGGGTTGGGTTCAGTTTTCCCAACCTTGAAAAATAAACTGTTTGCTTTATACGTATATACAAATATATTGAAAAGAAGGGAGAAAGCTAACTTTGGGGTCTAAGGATTATATTTAGAAAAACTGTAAAAAGTGAACTATGAGAAGGTTTTACAGCCCTTAATATTTTCAAAAATTTTACACTAGTTTCCAAACTTTGACCCAAAGTATCTTTTAGACTTTTAGCTCTTCGCTTTCCTCCTAATTTTAGAGTCTCTAAACCAATTTGGTATTTTTTTCCCCACTGTTGAAGACACAATTAGACAAATTCAAACACATGGCCTCCTGGTCGTCATCTCCTGACCAAGACAAGGAAACTGTTGCTTGAATCATCTCACAGGTTCTGAACCCACATTATATTTCTCTGCACGTGTCTTTCATTGTGAAGCATAAAAAAATGAAAAAAAGACCAGAGGATGAGCTGGTACAAGGCAGATGATTCTTCTGAATTGAGAGGAACTTTGCTGATTGATACCAGCTGACAATCTGGCCCAACATGCTGACCCAAGAACTTCTGCTTTATAAACAACCCACTTGCTCTGCCAGGAACAAACAGTTTTCAAATGGAGGCACTGGGTTGCAAAGCCATCAGAGATTACGGTAAAATTAAATGTGTTTTCATGCTTTTTCTGGCAAGAAAGTCATCATCATGAAGAATTTAAGGGGTTTTTTTCCCTTTGCTTTGTACTACCTTTGGTAAGGTTAATTTCTTGAACACATCTGAGTCAGCCATAAATGAAAAAAAAAAGAAAAAAGTGCATCATGTCAACTTGCTTTCAAGCAAATTCCCAAAAACTTATGGAACAGGCTAGCTATGGCAATGATATCAACCATATGAACAAAACACATCCTGGATCTCCCAAAGATAAAACTTCGAGGCACTACAGCAGGTTAGGATGCCCATGCTTTAACCCCGTGTCAACTTTCCATTGAAACCCATGCGTGAGTATGACATAGTGTTACACAGCATCACGTTATTCATACACTTTTTCCTGGATTCTCAAATTCTGAGAAACCCACTCCCCAGAAAGCTGTTCACCCTTAGTCTATCCCTTTGGTCAGAAGTTGTTTCAAACAACTGCAGTGGAGCAGCTGTGGATAACTTCACAAAACAGACCAGTATCTCACTTCCCCAGATATTCTTTTGGGGTTCTTCCAGTGGTGGTTTTACCATTCCTAAATCAAAATAATCAGATTTTCATTATGCCATTCAGATACCAAGAACTTGTTATTAGAAAACAAAAGTAAAATTATATAGATCACAATGATTTACACAGAACAAAGGATCTATGAGGATGAAAAAGCCTGAATTAAGTCTTATCAAAAGAATTCCTTTAGCAAATACGTGTCACAATAACTGGCTTAGACAGAATTTGCCAGCACGAGCCCATAAGTTTGGCAAACATTTTGATGACAAGAAGTTGAGCTCCAGTCCTCTGTTGAGCACGTTTCAGTTCCCGCGAGCCTGTCTGCAGCTGGGAACACCGGGGGGAGGGAGGAGAGGAGGGGAGTGGATAGTGGTCCCACACTTCACTGGCTCTTTTTTTCACAACACTGTTCACTTTCTACACCTAAACAACTGTCAGCAGTACCTCAGTAATTTCCTACTTGATCTTTTCCCGCTTTGCGGCATGAGCAGACAGTTTGTGTCAGCCTTGATTAGCAAAAGCATTCTGTCCCTTGCCCATCTCCCAGCATCCCAGTTTCCAGGGCAAAAAGTAACGTCCGGGTCACTCACCCCTAACATCTGATGCAGATAATAATACTGCAGCCCTTGATAATAGAGCAGGAAGGTTTTCCAGAAGAGCCACGCATTGAGGGAGAGCCAGAAAAGCTAAAATGAAACAGAAACAAGAGGTTGTAAGTGAAAGTTCCATGTGCAAACTTTTCCGTGTTAATTTCATTCATAAAAACATAAACACACGGAAATGGAATGGGAAAACAAACTTCAAGCATTTACCACAAAATATTTTAAAATATTAGAAGGAAGAGCCTCTAGGTGAGAAATTTTCACTTTGACTGAACTTCACAAAACTTCACCTGTGTGATTTAGGACTACTGAGAGCTGGTGAAACCCTCCCCATACAAGACGCTGCTCCAAATCCTTAGATATTGCAGTTAACGACTCAAAGAATAAAAACGAGCGACAGACAGACAAAGGCAGGAAGAACCTGACCACCAGGAAGGTGCATCTTCTCCCCAAACTTCCCCAAAGAGGGTGTAACAAAGAGCAGCGCCGAGTCCCGGCAGGACGCGCACACACGTGTGCCTCTGCCAGCCGCGCACGGGCGCGGAGCACATCCCACCCACGCACCCACCCACGCGCGCACC
>NW_010246714.1:0-28668 GCF_000690775.1 Eurypyga helias
ATTCTTACCCTCCACTGGAGGAGACGAGGGGGATTTGTGGGAGCTCCTTTGTGGTATTTTGCTAGCCAGAGTTAAACCACAACAACCGTTTCAGTCCCTCGATCACAGACACCTG
The DNA here is from genome assembly GCF_000690775.1 of Eurypyga helias. Lineage (NCBI taxonomy): Eukaryota > Metazoa > Chordata > Aves > Eurypygiformes > Eurypygidae > Eurypyga > Eurypyga helias. The sequence continues at coordinate 116 of NW_010246714.1, forward strand.
TTTCTTTAGCCATGTGCTTCTAAGTAGTTTATGTAGTCATACATTCTAGTAAGGCAGAAGTCCTTGGAAGTGGAAAAGTTTCATTGTCTGGCCAAGACAACAGTTCTTATTCTCCCTTTCCTAGTTCCTTAGAAAGTTCCTCACTGAAATCTCACCAGATGCTTCTCTCCCACTCCAGCCTGTGCTACAGAGGTACAAACTAGAACAGAGCTTGTCTGTCTTACATGGTATTTACTGAACATAGCCTCTGCCATAATAGATCACACCAGTTGGTGCTGACAGAGATCAGTAATGGATCAGAACAGTCGGAATCCTAGTGCCTCTCGTTTTTTGCTTGTTTTTTAGAGGGGAAGGGGGGTTTGGTTGGTTTTGTTTTGTTTTTTAAAGCTTTAACCTATTATCATATTTTGGACTATATTGTAATTCATTCCAAAGTCGTTGCCGAGAAGAATGGCCAGTATGACACAGATGATCCATGATGACCTTTCATGTAACTCTCTGTATGGGACAGACTAACCTGCATGTGAACCTCTTAGCTCACTGTACACTTGCACTGTACACTTACTTTCATTTGGTCTTACTATTTTGGGTTTTCCTAGGATTAATTTACAGGACTGAGAGTTGATCAAGAATGGCATTTTACAGATGTCAGAAGGAATGCAGAGAAAGAACTACAGTGATTGAGACAAGCAAGTCTTGGGATAGGAGAGATATTACAGAGGAAAGCAGGAGAGGAACTTGGCTCTGTAGGAAGTGGATGCATGGGTTATGGAATATCCAGCTTAATTCTATGAAAGCTAAAGGGTAGATACAATTTTGATATAAATCTGTCTGTGAACAGAGTGTTAGGATAATTCCAGTAAAGCAAAGCGTTGGCATTAACTTTATTTCAGCTTTCCTACTGGTGCTGCTTACCTATCATCTGTGGTGTGGAAGCACAAGTTCTTTTCTGCTTCTTTTGTGTTTCAGCCTCACATACCTGTGTAGGACTGAAATCAGTCTTGGTGTGACCTGGTACAGTTCCCACTGAAAGCTTATGCCAGGGAGAAGTAATTGATGTTGCAGGCTTTCACTGATTCATAAAGAAAATATTAACCTAAATATTGATTTTCGTCCTTTATTAACTGTTAGAGTAAGCATTTCTTTGTAGGGCACTGACACTTGGAGTTGCTGTAACAGTTTGAGAAAATCTGAAGGCTTGTTTCCATTGATACTATTTTGTGTCTATCTACTGTAAACCTGTGTGAGATTTATCAGTGAATGGGTAAAAGCTGTAGTCAAAGCAAGATAAATCAGCTCTATCTTTGTGTCAAAATGTATACCCTATCCATGGGAAAATGATGGCACAAATGAAATGGAAGTCAGATACTCTGTAAGAGCTATATACCTCATCTGCTTTGAAATTTCATTGTACTTTAAATACTAATTTGTTAAATGCCCTATCCCAGTCATGAAATTGTATGCTTTCGAGGATATGCTTGTTAATAGCTAATCAAAGGATCCAGTTGGTCCTAGTTAGTATTAGTCATTTTGCATTTTTGTCAGAAAAGAAGAAAAATAAGGAAAACTTAGGAGCATTCAAGTAACAATATGAGTGACTAAAGATTTTCCTTTCCAGCTCTGAGCAAGTTACTGCTAGCTAGTGTTCTTAACTATAGTAGGAGACTTTAATAGCTAAATAGCGAAAAAACAGTGGCTAGAACTGGAAGCATTAAGTGAGTTGGAATATTTGTATTTAGAATTTTAAATTAAATTACAAGAAGTTCAGATGTGATGATTCACACACAAGTACCACTTGTATTATTAGGAGTCTCAGGATCCTAGCAACGGTAGCATGTTGCTAACTTTTTGAGTTTCTGTTTTATTGGCTTCTGTTAGGAGTTACTTGCATAAAATAAAATTTTTATCTGTCACAATTCATGGAAGAGAGAGGACGAACTGGATTGGAACTGTGTAAATCAATGTTCAGACATACCTCTAGGACTCCAGAAAAGATGTTAAATTTTGCTATGCTCGAGTTGCCTGAAGCCATTCCTCTGATGTAGTGAGAGCTTGTACAAATGTGCAACCAGTGCCTTGGGCCCTGAAAGGGCACCTCCTCATTATCTGGGTGGGCTTACATGCTAATTCATCGAACATCTATCCACTGCACCACTCGTTGTGCTTGATAGTGGCTGTTTCGATCACAGGAACTCGTATTATTTTGTTTGCAGTGGCCTCATTATAGGCAAACTGCTTTTCTAGGCCCACAGGCACAGTTGTCCCAAAACATTTACCATCTCAGAGGAGGTGGCCAGTGCTGCCTCGAGAGTGAGAGGTTTATTCACACTTTAAGGAATTCTGTAAGCAGGATGATTGGAGGAAGATGCTAAGAGGGCCTTTGTGTAGCATTTGCCATCCCTCAGAGACTGTATGTATTCTTCTGCATCTTCGTGAGACTTCACAAAATTACATAATTTATCTTTTCTTTATTTTTTGATAAAATTGGATAATTATTAACAGAGTCATGCTTTCGTTTTCCACTTTGCACTAGTTCCGTTTATAAACTGATTTACTCTCTGAATCTATTTGTTTTGACTAGAATGTGAAGTATAAAATAACAGGGGAAATCAGTTAAATGACAAGGAAGCTCAATCTAATTGTTAACTTAATCTCAAAATTTTTATATGAAGGGTTTTATATACATCATTACAGCACTCAAATGCATGAACAAAATATTACTAATTGATAATGGGAACGTGGCCTTTTCTGATTACATCTTATGTTAATTAAAACCTCGAGTGAGTTATTACCTGCAAGAGATTACACAGGTTTTCTGCATATGTATAACCATAACTGCGTCTATTAATGAGATGCAGCTGAAAAAGAGGAAATTCTGGCTAAGTAGCAGGCATGTCTGTCCAATAGTGATAGGTTCAGAGCATATCAGAACAGTCTCCCAATAAAAATGGTTGAATCTTTGTTGTGGTTTAATTCCAGCTAGCAAAATACCACGAAGCCGCTCTCACAAATCCCCGTCCCCTCCTCCAGTGGAGGGGAAGAATCGGAGGAAAAAGAAATAGGAAGCTCTTAAAATTGAGATAAGAACTATTTACTACTTAAATCTAAATGAATATATACAAGTACTACTAATAATAAATAATTAACATAACAGAAAATAAAACATATGATACAATATGATACAATTCCCCACCACCCACTGACCGATGCACAACAGGTGCTGGGCAGTAGGAGTCAGACCCAGAGAGCCCGAGAGCGATCGCAGGCCGAGGGGGAGGGCGGGAGCCCGAGCGCTGCCGCGGCAGATTCCGAGCAAACCCTATCAGCGATAGCGCGATTGGGAAAACTATAAAAAAACCCACCAACTCCCTCCCGAACGAGCCAGCACAGGAGTTAGCGAAGCAGCTAACACAGGAGTCAGGGTGAGGATCAGCAGGCGTACGGGAGTGAACCGGAGAGAGTCAGGGAGGGAGAGTAATGGCTCCCGGACCGCCCTTCTCGCCTCTGCCCCGAGCATGACGTACTATGGAATGAAATACTTCTTTGGTCAGTTTGGGTCAAGTGCCTGAACTGTGTGTCCCCTGCACTGCCTGTAGCGAGACAGCGAGAGCTGGGAACGCAGCTGCAGGATCAGAAGGGGAGAAAGACCTTGAATCTGGTGCAGGCATTGCCCAGCGTCAGCAGAGACCTTCTCAGTGCTGCTCCCTGCATCCAGGAACACAGCTTCCTAGCAGCCACGGTAAAGAGATTTAACTCTTTCTTAGCTGAATCTAGCACAATCTTTTAAAGTCTCTCTTCTAATAAAAATAATGTCAAAGCAAATTATTCTGCAGTGGAAGACAGTGATTTTGATAATTAATACATATTCGTGTGCTCTGGCTCTTAAAATGGCATTAGTGACTTGTTCATAATGTTTTCGTTAGAAGCCCGTACTTAAGCTTGTACAAGTGTGGAAGAGCACTCGAAAGTCCAGGGAGCCTACTTGAGGCTCTGACTTGTTTATGTAGCAAATGAGAAGTGTCTGTGGCATTAGAGTAGCCATTCTCCTCAAGTCTGTCTTTGGTATGGCCTTCATTAGTTTTGATTTTAAACACTCTTGAATCTCCATGAACACTGCAGTGTGACTTTCTCATCAGTTGCATCAGTACAGTTCTTCGGTACTGTCCTGGTCTAGGATAAGATACCTGCAAAACCCATTGGCTCAGTGCCTTCACACAGTGTCGTGGTTTAACCCCAGCCAGCAGCTCAGCACCACACAGCCGCTTGCTCACTCTTCCCCCAGTGGGATGGGGGAGAGAATCAGAAGAGTATGAGTGAGAAAACTCATGGGTTGAGATAAAAGCAGCTTAATAGGTAAAGCAAAAGCCATGTGCACAAGCAAAGCAAAATAAGGAATTTGTTTACCACTTCCAAATGGCAGGCAGTTGTTCAGCCATCTCCAGGAAAGCAGAGCTCCATCATGCATGACGGTTACTTGGGAAGACAAATGCCATCGCTCTGAACATGCCCCTGTTCCTCCTTCTTCCCCCAGCTTTATGTGCTTAGCATGATGCCTTGTGGTGTGGAATGTCCCTTTGGTCAGGTGAGGTTCAGCTGTCCCAGCTGTGTCCTCTCCCAACTTCTTGTGCATCCCCAGGCCACTCGCTGGCAGGGCAGTGTGAGAAACAGAAAAGGCCTGGGCTCTGTGTGAGCACTGCTCAGCAGTAGGAAAAACACCTCTATATTATCAACACTGTTTTCATCACAAATCCAAAACATAACCCCATAGCAGCTACTGTGAAGAAAATTAACTGTACCCCAGCCAAAACCAGCGCAACCCAGCTACAAGTGTGAGCAGTGCTGAATGCATTTGATTGCGGGCGTCATGAATGCTTAAGTAATGCTAATGTATTCAAGTTAAATACTGAGTTCTTTTTCTAAAGCAGTAATTTGCAGCATTTAATATTTACTACTTTGGGGCATAAGAGAACTTCCTAATCAGGAAATGAAAGGCAAGGCAAGTTTAGGGTCACCATGAATTTTAAAGGGCCTAACAACAGCTGAGAATAGCAGGAAATGGAAGAACATCATCTGAGTAAAATGAGAGTTATTACACTGTAACTGAACTCATTTTTGTACAGAAAAAAATGTAAGTTTTCTTTACCTCCCCAAGCCTTTCTACTGAAGTCTATCACCTGTTCTTCTGGATCTGAAATTTCATGAGGAATGACATTTAAATTAGGTGGAACACCCCCACCACCCCAGATAAATTCAGTATTACTTTTGTATATTGCAGTAACTTCAGTCGGGGAATCTGAAGGTTAAGGCTGAAAGCACAACCTCCTATATGCTCTTACATACATTCTCATCAAGCAGGTGGTTTTGTGACCACCTCTTGTTCCTGAAATGCAGTGTATTATTTCTTCAGTCAGTAAGCACTGTCCCACAGTTTTCCTCCTGAAAGTAGTCCTTGCACTTGTAACTAGTCTTATCAGAGAAAATGGCAGAAAGGATGTAAATAAGGTTTGTTAGATTTGGTCGTTAAGCAAGTGTATTTAATGTTCTGGAATAGGGAGAGCAATGCAATGGATTTTCTTGATGTTGGTGGATGTTTGGGAACCATTTACAAGAGAGAAATCATGAAATTGTGTGGAAGAAACTATGACTAGTAGCCTTTCCTAATATGAACTAATAGGTCATAGTTTGTTGAAGGCTTTTTTGTCCTCTTTTCTGGTTTGCTAGGCTACTTTTTGCTTGTTCCTTTCCAGACTAATTTAACATCTCCTGATTTACCCTTTTCAATTAAGTACAGACTCACCGTTTTTTCCTCTGGCCTAGCAACTTCAGCTAATTGCTCCTTGTAGTTTTATATTCTGCAGATCATTGGCCTGGGAATGACATATGAATTAGGTTCTGTCCTACCATCACAGTGCTGCTGTAGAAGCCTACCTTTTCTCTGCAGCTTAGCTAAAACATCTTCCAGTTTTTTCATGAGAACTAGGCGGCTGCCAAGATCTCACGTTGCTGTACCAGCTGGGAGACAGTTGAGCAGTTCCCAGTGGAGTTTTAAGATACAACCAAAAGTATTAAACCCAGTATAAACCATGAAGAAATCTTGAGAAACAATTTCACTAAAATGTGGTTATAATTGGATTAGAAGTGAACATTATGAAACATTCCAAAAGTGAAAAGACTCTTCTGATCTAGATAGATGAGATGTTATGAGAATGGTTAGTATGACAGGAGTATCCATTCCTAATGTGCTAGAAATGCTGTAAAATTGCCTAACACTACATATAATCTAAACTGAGTAAGACCAATTTGGGGAATTTCAGTCTATGACTGATTTGTTGAATTTGTCCCCAGACTCCAACATTCAAAATGTGTGGTAAACATTAAATTTTTGAACTTTATGTGAACATCAGCGCTTGGCCTTCGCATCTCTAGTGTTAAACCAGTTTGCGAAGGGGTACAAACTTTTTTTTAGTACAGAAGAGATATTTAAATTGCATTTAAAATAGAAAGCTGTTTCCTAGTTAGAGTCACATCTTTGGAAAGTTAACTGCTAGACAAACTAAGATTTTTAGAACAGAAAACAAAAGCTTCTGGAAGTGGAAGATCTAAATTTGTGCTTTTAAAATTTCCTAACATTTTAAAATTACTGCTCAGTTTAGGAACAATTCATTTGTGGAATTTGTGGAAAAAAATGTTAATTATGATTCATTATCATGAAATGGTGCAAACTGTGTTTTTTATATACTCATCAAATAAGTAAAAGTGAATACATTATTGAACTTTCATATTTTAGCCCATATTTTTGGTGTCATTGGCTGGGGAGGCTGCTTAATATCCTTGACCACCAGGAATACATTCTCTCAGGCAATTTGCACTAGAAATCAAAGCAGGCTCTCAACTTTTGCTCCATATGTGTATTAGTTCACCAGAGAACAGAATATGGCTCTAAGAGAATGTTGCTGTACTGCATTACTTACTACAGAGAATTGAGGTACTTTCAGTCCCACTCCTTTATATACCCCAGGCTGCAGTTTCATAGATTCAGCTATAGCTGTCTGATACGCTCTTTGTATGCCTCGCTTTGTTAAAAGAGGAAGATACAGTTCATTAAGGAGATACAAGACAACAAAAATTCTGAAGTTTTAATTCAGTCCTTAAAATCAGTAGCTTCCTTTTCCTATACCTTTCTCTTGTAAGTAGTAGTTTTTTTGCATGTCAAAGCATAGCATAGTAACATTAGTAAGTTATTCCTTTCTTTCTGAGTTCTGATAATTCTCTTTCCTACATGAAGATACGGCTTTTCTTTCCTCAAGAAACATTACAGGCGGGTTTCAATGTCTTTGTAGTATTGCTTGCTCTTAAAAGAATTGCTGCTTGAAGACAGTGTTTGGAGAGAGTTTGAAACCTCGATTAGGCAACTACCTTTTCGAAAACGTTGGCTGAAGCTCCAGAAGCAAAAGTTCAGAAGTTTCATTAAAGGCAAAGCCTGCTTCATTTTCTCCCATCTCTAACTGAAGGCCCTTTTGCTCACTAATCTCTCTTCAGCCCTTTGACTGCATTCTGAAGTGTGCAGGGATGGGGGAGTGAGCCTGACTTCAGTGACTTCCATTATGCAGATACGACTTTGTTGCTTCACTGCCTTTTGTAATTCCAGTGTATAAAGGCAGCAGTACCAGACAGCAAAATTCATAAAGAACTGGCAAAAGAGGTTTCAGAGTTGTTGGCAGTCATCTTGTGGGGACTCATCAAGAACATCAGGAGGTAAAGAAGAATGGAAAAGGGCCCGTGTCCAGCAGACCTGTTTCATGCTCTGTTGCATACATGCACAACTGCAGTCACATCTGTGTTCACATCTTTAAAAATAAATAAATAAAGTTGTAAATAAGACTCTCCCATTTTTCAAAGTGGGTGAAAAGAGAGAGACCTCATAAATTACTGATGATGTGAATATAAAAAATATATTTGAGGAAGTGCCATGTAGCCTGTACATCCCTCAGTGGGTATACGCTGCGTGTGATACAACTCACTGAGTCTGCTTTTGTGCATCCCTACTTACCGGGACGTTTTCAGGTAACATTCAGTGAAGACAGGACATCTACTGAATACAGATTTAGTGAGTTACGTGACTTTCATGAGGTACTGAAGTAATGTGTGCGTCAGTTAAAAACTTTGGCAAGATTGTCATGAGAAAATAAAGTAAATGAAGGAAAGAATGACAATTGCACCAATCATATTTGCTGACAAAAAAATTAATCAAGAAGGGCTTGCTAACATTTGCATATTTGGACATAAAAGGCTGTAGGAAGTGGAGCAGTTAACAGAGAGGCAGATGTTAACAGAGTAAAATTTAATCAGTGTAAAAAACAACAGTGAAAAACATAAAATGTGGGAATGCTGACTAAGAAACAGTATTAGCGAAGCAGGATCTTGGGAGTGCTAAATTGAACATAAGCATGCAGTATGGTGCTGCTACAAAAATGCAAATATGGGGAAACAGCAGAAAGAGGACTTTTATTTTCTCTTTCTTTGGACAGGGGATGAATGATAGTTTTCTTAGAGAACATTCTCTGCAGCAGTATGACCAGAATTGTTGTGGAAACTGTTGTGCTAGGTCACTGTATCAAACCAACCATAACCAGTTCAATTAAACAATCTTAGTAGCATGCACTCTTCTCTTCAGCGCTGACTTTTCAAAAAGATTGCATTTGTTATCACCACTGCAAATCGTTAACAAAAATACTAGCCTCACTACGATACTTCCCTACCCTTGGCATCAGAGAAATTGTCCTTTCTAGCTTTTGATTCTGTCTTTGTCCTGCTTGCAGAACATCTGATTTACACTACTCCTCTTCTGCAACCTGAAAATTGAACCAAATGAAAATTGCTACTGCGTTGTTTGTTCTGTGTAACCTGCTTATCATTGCATCTCTTAATTGAGTTTTCAGCCTCCTTTAAGTGCATACAGGAATGAGTATTTCTTCTGACAGCTGATTTTCCAGTTTTTCCCTGGGCTGCTACCATCTTCATCTGACCTTTTGTGCATAGTCTGAAGTTGCTGAGGACAAAATATGCTACAAGGAAGAGAGATGAGAACTTTCTTTAAGACAAAGGTTTGTGAGCTCTCCTTAGGTTAATCATCAACTTTTCAATTACCACTAAGTTGAAATAAGGGCCGTTATGGAGAGCTGTGTAAATTGTAATCCCAAGGAGAAATTGCAACACTGGATGTCTCTGCTTCTGTACAGTGATTTCTGCTTCCAACAACTTTTATCTGACTCATGCTTTCTAAATGGTCTCTCGCAGTGTGTTCTTTGCTTAATTTCCTTTTTAGCATTCGGTTGATGTATTTCTCTACCGCCATCTGAATCTTACTTTATAGGGCTTTTGACAAATGCTTCTGGTTTTAACTTGCTGCAAGCTATGACTGTTAGTTTCATGTTGTACATTTGCTCTGGTAGTCCATATTGTGGGTTGGTCTTTCATATTATTCCTGTTTGGTCTAATACTGCAAAGACATATGTAATTTTAGCTTCAGTGTTATTAACTAGATGCATAAAACCCTTCATGCACATAAGCAATTGCTGTGTTTGAATTAGTGGCTGCTTCTCCTTTAAGGTTGTCTGAATAATAGCATGCCTTCTCAGGCTTCCAGACTGAATGCCATCTATTTCAGTGAACATTCTCCTTACAACTCTTAATACAGGTGACATATGACTTGTATGATGGACTGATGTTATTGTTAAAAAGAAACAACATTATTCTTTTACTGTCATTGCCTTTCTAATTATTTTTAAAATAATAGCTGTATGCAATGTCATCTACAATTTTACTTTAATTTTGTCTAGGCAGTAGTAAGGTAAGATTTGTTTAGTTACCTGAAAAAGAATTTGGACTCAGTTCTTCTGAGGTAATGAAAAACAGGTTATCTTTTCCTCTTCAAATCATTCAGACCTGTGTAAGCTCTGGGGATAACAGATGATGATAGATAAAACTGCTGAGAAAAAAAGGACAGATAAATCAGAAGTAACTGCCCTTACTGATAATAGGTGTGAGTGATGGAAATTAAGAAAGCTTTTTCAGAATGCTGGACTCTGATATAAGAGGATGAAGGAGCCTCTCAGTGACAACAGATAGTTCTTGAACAGCTGACAAAGACGGCAGCACTCTTGCCAGATCCCAATTCAGATCAAGTCTATTTTCCAGGAATTGTGCAAGTAAATTTCTTACTGTAGTGCACCTGGGTCTTGATGCTTGAGTTGAGCAAAGGAAAATGGACAAGAAACACTGATGGGTGTGCCAAAGGGATGGGGCAAGATTTCCACTCATATAACAATATAATTTCTTTTTTTCTATTAAAAAGTTAGAAAGGAACTTATCTCACTGGTCTTTGCAAATCGTGTAGATGAGGTGTGTTACAAGCAATAAATTTTGTTGTATAGTCATGCTTGCCATGTAGAAACGTTACGATGGACGAGGGGACCTTTTCCTTTTTGCTTGGGCTATATGAGTTATGGGTAGAGCTGCCTCTTCCATTAAACTGTAATTCAGATACTTTTAACATGGAATCACCAAGAAGTAACAAAAAGATTAAGAACGATATGATTTGGAGGCAAACAAAAAATCACATTTTCGAGAGAGGGATTATCTTGGTTTAAAACAACAGGGATGTTTTGATTTTTTCATTTAATGATAACTAGCAGGGAAAAGTCTGTAATCACACAGAGATAGCACAAGTCAAATTGATGAAGACACTTAGGCGTGAAATACATTGCATGCAGTGATGGAATTGCCAGTGACTTGAGGGGAAGTCATTTCTATAGCGAAACCCTATGAATAGGTAACAGTAATAAAATATTAAAAACGGCCTCATTTATGCTTTGTTCTGGCACCGATGTGGTCTAGAACATTGGAGAATTTACTTCGTATACTTTTTTAAACCTTCATTTCAGGTTTAGGTTGTAAAGAGCTTGGGGCAAGGCTGTCTCCTACTGTGTGTACCCACAGCATCCTCAAAATGGAGCTTTGATCACATATAAGGCCACAAGGTACCAACTCACATTGTTAAAGAATGCAGGTACACTGGATAGAAGTCAGTGGTATCGGTGCCCTCCTATGGTGAATCATGATTGCCTCTTGCTATCAGCAGTTGAAAAGTAGAATACCTTGCTTCCAAGGATGTTTTACCAAAATTCCTAAATTAACTCGATTTAATTATTTGTAGTTTTCCTATTCAGTCATTATTCTTTAAACGTGTTTCTATACTTGCGCATCTTAGCAAAAATTTGAGTTGTCCAGAAAAAACAATCTAAGAAGATTGTGCTGGCATTTAACAGTATTACAGCATAAATTCCACCTTTAACATGCATTTACTGGATTGTACTTACAAATCATTTACTCAATAACATGCAACAATGTCCATGTACCTTGTAGTCTGATGTCTTCTTTTGTTAGTGGTGGGTTGTGGGTTTTTTTTGTTTGTTTGTTTGTTTTAAATGCATCCCTTTTCTGACAGTGCAGAAGGCTGCAAAAGTCTTGGAGAGGAGAAAAATGTGCATAATATGTAATCATTCTGTTCAGGGCTGTAATCTTATAAATTGATATAGCATGTTATATTAAAAGAACATTGTTAGACAGACACCTTCATTAAAACTGAATCCTGAAGGAGGCTTCCGTGCTTGTTCAAGCATTGTCAAAATGCCTAAGGGGAAGAGAACAGTGGTAGCTGATGGCATAATAAATAAATGTGTAATAAGTAATCGCCCTAAAAAGTAAGACCTTGACCAAATTTGAACAACGTTGACTCGGTGTCGTAGTGTTTTTGAACATAAGCTAGTAGAAATAATGTAAGATTGAGGCCACAGATCAGAACTACAGAAAATACCAAAATTTCAACCATGACTTAAAAATTAAAACATGAGAAGAGGAAATCAGGAATTACATGTGGAACATTACTTTGCAAGTTACCATCGTGCTAGCATGGTCCAGCTCTTGATTAGATTGATTTTATCTGCTAGACATTTGATGACTTTGATTATTCTAACTGAAAATGTGTTTCCGACTGTGGTTTTTTTGTGTTGATTTGCACTTTTCAAAGTTTAAAATTTGCAAGTTATCATTAAAATTTGAAGTTTGGGGAGATACTAACTTGGATTAGACCAACAAATAGAGTTGAGAAAATTGAAGCATGCTTTCAGGAGTGCAAGGCCTTCTTTGAATCTGAAGAACCCCTATGCTTGTGTTGAAGACACTGTTATCCTAGTTCATGTTTTGATAAATGTAGTGAAACAACCCTTTGAGTGCCAAAACTCTCTTGCTTATGGATGAGAACAAGCAAATTAAAAATGCTTGTCCAGAGAGCTCACAATGGTCTTAGGTTTTCCTAAGGTTACATTAACACCATCTAGCAAGAGCTTTCCAGCTCACTGCACTGTTCTCCTGCTGCACCCAGAATTGCCTCTGCTTGTTTGAGCCCTCACTTTGAGCTGTTCCTTCCCGCTTTCTATCCTGTGTAACTGTATTCTCCATTCTGTGTCAGTTATGTGAATCTGCTCTGTAATTTGCCTTCTTGCTCAGAAGCACCCTCTTCAGAAGTCTGTCCTTTGATCCATGTGAAGTGTAAGATCTCACCAAATAGCTGCCTGACTCTATTCTACCTTTTCTCTCTTCTAGACCTTTGAGTGTGATTCTCTCACCAAGGCTTAATTTTTTTTTCTTTGATCTCTTCTGGGTTTGTTTTTATTCTCTCTGCTCTAAACAAACTGCTCTAAAGGCAGTTTTTCCTTCCTGCTCTGCATGATACATTTCCTGGCATTGACACCCCATTCTTTTTTGCTGTTTTACAAGTTATCTATCCAGCCATATGTTTTCTTCTATGCCACAGGTTTAATGTATTTGAAATCATGTATTATGTATTTTTGAAAATAGCACAGTCCAAACCAATCTGGAAAGCTTCTTTCTCAGCCATCTCCTCCTTCCTGTTTCTAGGCTTATTTTTGCCATTGGGGAGGGGACACAAAAGAAAACAATGCCCTTGAGCCCTTTGACTGCTCCACTGTGTTCTTACCTGTGGCATAATAGCTTCACATTAAACCTGTGTTAGTTGCAGTCCAAGTTTCAGGTAGTTGATCAGGATCTCCATTTCCAGCAAGGGAAATGGACATTTCTCTTGGATAATTTAGTACATCTTCAAATGCTTACTGATAGTTCAGGCAGGGGAGATGAATCTCTGCCTGCAGATGTCTCTGTTGACTATAGAGGGACCCTAGCAAACTCTGTCTATTTACTATCAATTAGATATCTCCATTAGTTACCAGAAATTAATTGTCCTCAAAATCTGGAGCCTGTGTTTGTGCAGCTCAACTTTCACCAGGAGCTGTAAGAGAAGGTGGAATTAAGGCCATCAGTATCTGGATATGGGTAAGTTTTGTTCCTTGGGTCCCTTCCCCTTGTGTCTCACAGATGACTCTTAACTATGAGTGTGATTATGATTTGTTCTCCAAAATGATGAACTAGTTTCACTTGCCCTGTTGGAATCCATCTGAGACTGATTACCCTTCTGTAATTACCAATACTATGCAATCTGCATTTTTTATGAGATTTATGGTTATACTTCTTATATTAATCATTCATTTGTAATTAGAAAATAACAGAAAAAGGGCAATCTCCCTTCTGCTAAGAAGAACACAAAAAATAACGAAAGCACAGCGTAACACCTCTCATTTTCCACATAATCCTTAGATTCTGGAAGAATTGTGATTTTCCTGCCTTGAGCTTGCAGAGATGCCATCAGGGAGGAGTGCTGAATGAATGTTAGTCATGAAATGGAGAAGGGGAGTGGGACTTGAGTAGATTTCTTTGCTGCTTATTGCATTCTGGTATTTGCTTGTAAAACATCATTACAGTCTTCTTACAAGGAGCTGCTTTCACATCGAGCGCAGAGATGATGCAGTAGTTGTGTACGCCTGCAAGACACAGCACTTGACAGAATGATGGAGATGGTCGGGGGAGAACGCAGCAGTGTCACACTCTCCTACTGAATTCTCTTCTGGGATGTCCTTTCCTGTACACAAGTGCATCATTGCAAGGATCCAAAAGTTGACCTGGGCAAGGTGTCAACTATGTTTTGTGGGAATATTCCGTTTATTTCAGAACCTGAAAATGTGGTGAAAGGGAATTTTTGTTGGGAAATAATTGTTTTCTGGGTTCTTTCAGTCTTTTATTTCTTTGAATGCTCACCAACAGCAGGTTTTATTTGTTTAGGGCCAAACTCCATGGTGCTTGTGCTGTGTACCTTGTGTTTGACCATCAGTAAACTGTTTGGGGGAAGGAGGAGGGTTTGAAGTTATATTTAATGAAATGATGGGTTTGTTTTGAACAGAATTTAGTGTATATGATATATCCTTGTTTCCTATTAATCACCATCTGCTGTCTGTGAGAATACATGTATGTTTACACACACAAACCATTTCAAATTCATTGCCACAACTCTGAGTTACTGTTGCAGCTCTCTAGCCAGGGGTGTGTCATGTAGTAGTTGGGTTGATAAAGACGTGATCAGGTTCAGAGGAAGACAGGACTGTATATGTTGAAACACAGCGTACGAATAGAAAACAAGACATGTTAAGACTATTGTAAGCAGACCAGAAGCTTTGCCACCACAGATCAGTCTTTATCTCCATCAGCTGGGAAGGAGCACAGTAAAACTTAAAACAAGAAGACAAAAGAATAAAAGAAAATCTTTCAGATTTCCACAAAAACCTTCCCACATGGATAATTTATTGTTTTGACTTCATTTCCCTGACGTATCCAGGGCCTCAGTAGCTCATACTGCTTTGCAGAATTGCAACAGTTAAATAGACATACGCAAATAATGAGGCTTTAAACGTATATGTATACTATGTACATAATAGTAAATAAAAGAAATAATACCATATTCTCATTTTAATTTCCAGATTTTCCAGTACTTTTACTAGCAGCTAAATTCATAAGCAATCTGTAAAGTGGTGTAAGTTCACTGGAAACTTTATAAATCAGTGCAGTAAATTAACACACTCTTAAATGTGGGTCTGTTTATAGACAAATTTTGTACATGACACGGGACTAAAATACTAAAACATTGTGTATCATTATTCTTCTTAGGATACTAAATAAATAGAATTTGCACTTAGGAGTATGTTGGTATCTCTTAATGGATTTAAAAAAAACCCAGACCCTATGAAATAGTGTATTATATAGGTTTATCAAAGTATACTTGTTACAGAAACTTATTGTTCCTGCCCCAAAAATATAGGCCTATGTTTATTTATCATAGAACCAGACTGTTACCCTGAAACAGGTTTTGATATATAAATATCACAGGGTTTATCAGATTTAAGCAAAACAAGTCTATTGAACTCTTCTGACAAATAGGTTTCTTTTAATATTTCTTAATGACATAAAGCACCTCTTCTCTAGGAGATCATGTATTACAACCTGCATGCTTTGATGAGTGTGTTATCAAATAAGGTTGGGTTTTTATAAGTTGCCAAGACACCGAACCATCAGCACAGAGTTTATTCCATCAAAACCAATTAGCTGTCACCTACAGAGATGCAGTACCCTGTCATTAACATTGATGGGATAACAGATACAGGCTCTGTGAGTGTTTATATCAGAGAATAGAAGCAGTCTCTTGTTTTATTAACAATAATTAATGCTTCTTTTTTTTGTGCATTTTTTTGTTTGCTTGTTTGTTTTATTGTATAACTTTGTTGTGGAGCTGTTAGTAAAAGATGCTATTAAAACCTTCCGTATTTTGGGACAAGTCCAGTCATTGGATAGCCAGCTATGATACTGGAACTGCAACAAATAACTACAATAAAACATAACTGCAGTGTTCTTACTGCTGGTGGTGTGGAGTGCTGCGACTCAAAGAGGAGCATGAGACAGCTGAGGTGTGCAGATGCTGCGAGGGCATCAATGGCACCAAAAGGCTGAATTGAACAGAGCATGCAGGGAAACCCCTTCTGCCCCAAGTCCTGGTTTAGCACTAGTCAAATACAGCCATCAGTCTGACTTACGGCAGAAATAAAGCTTTAGGAAGAATTGCATAGCTGAGCAACTCATGTACAAATTGGAGTTGGAATTTGCGTTCTCCTTGCCTAGGAGACATTTGTCATCTTTTGAAGAAATTTCTTGCTTGAACTTAGTAAATTATGGCCATTTCTTTTAAAGTCACGTGAAAGGGGGGCAGAGCTATGGCAGAGTGCTTTCCTGTGGCAAAGGGCAGGCACACTTCCCTTTCATCCTGTGAATATACTGACATGTGCTGAAATACAAGCTCTGTGAGTATCCTGGCAATTTCCATGGAACTGCTGGCATGACTTATAATTGGGAGCTTATGTATGTCCTCAGCACTGAGCTTGATGGGCAACTAAGACCGTGGTTCCAGCTGTCTTAGAGAGTGAGACTGTAGAAGTTTTGAGGTTTTACTAACAATTTATGTGAAATCTACAGATTATGAAATGTGTATCTGTCAAGGTGCTTCTGAGCAATGCATGCAGGCTGGAACGTTTCTGGCAAACTGTTGAACGATCAATTCCAAAACCATCACTGGATTTAGGTTTTTGTTAAAACTAGCAACAAAACCCTGCAATACAGATGTGTTGGGAACAGAACTAGAGACAGACTGTAACAGGCAGCTGAATACTTTTGACTGAACTGAATAGTGTAATATAAAGTTTTGACATAGAGTCTCGCTTTCTAGTTACATTTGTCTCTGACTTCTGCTCACTCGGGTTGGTTGTTGTACCTTGTGTGTATTCTGGATCTGCATGCTGGCAAGTCTACATGTATATATAGGATCATAGGATACCTCCAGTTGGAAAGGACCTCAGGAGGGCTCCAGTCCAACCGCCTGCTCAGAGCTGGGTCACCCCTGCAGTCAGACCAGGTTGCTCAGGGCAGTATCCAGGCATGTCTTGGACACCTCCCGGAAGGGAGACGGCACAACCTCTCTGGGCAACCGGACCCACTGCTGGGCTGTCCTCCTGGGGCTAGATGCTTCCCTCATAGCCAAGCTGCAATGCTCTTGTTCCCGCTGACTCCTGCTGCCTCTCACCCTCCCACCATGTGCCACCGTGCAGAGCCTGGTTCCGTCTTCTTGACAACCCTGTACTGGTTGAGGGGCTGCTGTTAGGTGCCCCGGAAGCCACCTCTTCTCCTGCAGCGTCCCCTCACAGGGCAAGTGCTCAACGATTTGATGGCCAAGCTCCAGGGATTCCTTCAGTCTGCTAGCTCTGCCGTGGTTCATGTGGCCCAGGATACTCTTGGCCATCTTTGCTGCCCGGCACGCTGCAGGCTCATGTCCAGCTTCCCATCTGCCAAGACCCCCAAGTTCTTTTCAGCAGAGCTGCTCCCCAGCCAGGCAGCCCCCAGCCTGTGCTGTTTGTTGTAAGTGGGTCTCCCTTGCTGGCTGCCAGACTTTGCATTTGTCTATTTGTTTTTAATTTCATAGCTGTTCCTTGTTTGGTCACTGAATGCACCTTGTATGGACTTGACACCTTCAGGAAGGAAGAAATCTCTTTGACCTTCCTGACCACCACCTAGAGCCAGCAGTATTTTACCCTTAGATAATTATGAGTGGCAAACGTAATAGTCTCTTCACTGTGGACGTTCATTGCTTCTGTTTTGAAATTTAGGCTGCTCCATGAAAGTGGGGGTCTTATAAGGTCCGTGTTACAAGAAAGCTTTAGTTTCTCTACTTTCTGACTTGGGGCATCTGAAGAATAGGATAGGTCCTTTCTTCCTGCAGATACATTTCAAGTTAGGTAGGAAATGTCACTAGAATGTATCATACCCATAACAAAGCAATTTCACTAGGAATAATGAATCTGCTGAGAATTGCCTTAATCTGCCACCTGAGCTGCCTTCTGCTGTATGATTTTCTTGCTGCAGCTGGAAGCTGTCAGGTTGTGTGTGGGTTGTGATCACTCGCCCAATGGACACTAAGCTCAGAGTCATTCAGAAGCTTATGCCAAAAGTGTATCTGTCAAGGACGTGAGACAGGGTGTTGCGTGCATAAGCAGAACTAACCTGTTTGCACCACACATTACCTTCCAGTTGATATTCCAATACTTCTGAGTGCCTCAAGTGCCGACGATAATAGCCTGTATTTGGCATACATACAAAAACTTCCCATTCATTAACTCGGTGCAGCTATGCTGATCAGTCCTTGAAAAGGTAGCCTGTTTCTCTCACCCATTTGCCTATCCAGTGCCGAGACTTAGGTTTTTATTGATGTGATCTTTCCTCGCTTATTTAAAACCACTGCTGGTGGAAGGAGGGTTAATTTTAGATTGTATCTAGCAATAGCAACCTTCTTTTCTCTTTAAGGAAACGATAATGTTCACATAACCAAATGGTTTGGTTGCAGTGGCTGACTTATCTCAGGAAGAAAGTTCTGAGGCTGTTTTGGGTGTGGAAGCCAACCTGATACAGAGGTTGTTCACTTCTCGGATCTCAGGGTGTGGTGAACAGGTATGGTTTACTTGAAACATTAAGCCAGGCACAAGCTGAGCAAATATGTAACACTTTTCCCAAGAATTTTTCAGACACCTCTGGTATCATTTTGGTTTGTGAAATTGCATTGATTCACTCATACTGTGGAATTTAATAACAGAGCACAAAATTTTCAGTTATCATTCCAACTAATATTTACTCTAAACTGTGTAATAAAAATTACTGAAGGTTTTAAATTACTGCTGTAAAGCAGAGTATTTCACTGTGACTATTAGAGTAAATTCTAGTCAGCATGAATAGCAGTTAGATAGCTGTAATCTATTTATTCCACTGAAAATATTTTTACCAGTATTTAATTTTAAGAAGTATGGATTCTTTTATATATTTAGGTAAATACTTGCTTTTGCTCCAAAGTAAAAGGCATTTCTCTTTAATAAAAACACACAAGTCAATAACATATACTTGTTTTCAAATCTGCGAGTTTCCAATTGAAAATTGCAATTTTATGCAAAGAAATGACCTTTTCTACATGCTGCAATTTATTACATTGAGTGGGGATAGGGGCTAGAACATGAACTTTCTTGAAAGCAAGCTAGTTGTAGTGGAGAAGTTGTTTTACTGGATTCAGTATTATCATATCCTTGGAAAGTAATGAACATGAGGAGAGTGTAAAGATAATAGATAAGAAACTCTATATGGCTTGACATTAATTTTTAATTCAGGCCAAATGACACTTGAGCATCTTTTTCTTTATGTAATAGCACTGGAATAGGGGATAGAAATAGGGGGTTGTTTGGAATACAAGGGACTCCTCTTTCCTAAAGAGTAACCTTCATTTGCAAAACCAAGGAAAACTCAGAGGCCTTTAAGTCTGAATGCTGAGTTGTAGAAATAAAATATGACTACTCAGAGTCTAATTGGACATTTGTTATGAGAGACTGACGCTTTGCCATCACTGGCAGACATTTATTTGCTAGAATTTGTCTTGGAGAACAATCTGTATTCTGATAATAGGTAAGATGCTTTCAAAATCAAAGAGTTATCAGGAAGTTTATTTCTTGTTTTGAAATATTAAATGCTATTGATCCATTCCTGGAATAATGAACAAAGTGACAGCTGGGCCATCACCTGTATTGAGGGTTTTTTTGAATTCTGCATTAGCTAGCTAATAGTAAATGTATATGAGAGAGTAGAATTGAGGGCCCACTTGTCAAAAGATTGATTTCTGCTACAGTAGTTCCAAATCTGAAAACATTGCAGGAAGATGTGCCAGTTATGTCTGTTTTGTGCTTAAGAACTTGTTGTTTGGGAAAGCATGACTCCTGTTTTCAATAGCCTTTCAGTGGCAGAAAAAAGGGTGAGGAAACAACAAGGGGAAAAATTGGGAAGACATGCATATCTAGAGATATCTTTTTCTAATATTTATAATTAAATACAGACCCACCGGATAATCATAGTCAATCAGCAAACTTAAATAGAAAACCAAATGTGTTAGATTCAAAGGACTGTGGGGTTTTTAAATGTAACAGATTCATCTTCTTGCCTTATAAAACACTGAGCATATTAATAGAACTCCCTAGGGAAAGTGTTACAGGAAGTTTTAAATACATTTATGTTTAGACCTTGAAGCCATGTTTTTACACATTCCACTGGCATAATCTAGAGACTTGAAAATTTATAGCATGTTTTTAATCTGCATTAGATTATATTGTTATATGCTAAAAAGCAGCACAATGTTATTTAGGATTGACATGGTTCCTCGTGAAAATAATGAGTTTTGTTCACTCTGTCCATGCTACCAGTTAATTGCATGAAATCTCACAGAAACAGAAAACTGGCTGTAATTAAGGAGAATCTGTGTTTGTCCTAACATGACATCTATGCCAAACCTTTCCTTTTAATAATTCTTTAAATTAAAAAAAAAATGTGATCTTGGTCTTCAAGAGCAAGCCAGCTCCTCAGCAAGACTTCCCTATTAACATTTACAAATTTGATTCCTCATGGTTCGAAGTTCATTCCATTGCCCTCAAACCAAAATACTGTTGGTCTGAGATTTCTTCCATGCTAGCAAGAACTCAGAGGACTCAGCCACCTTTGCTCCTGGATTCACTTGCTCATACCAGGGGAATATACAGACCCTTCTTATCCCAGCTCTGCAGGATGATTAGCTGCACTGTAAACAAAGGATTTGCAACCAGGCATTATTTTCTATTCCCTTTTAATGTGACTGTGTCCTTAGAGTATACAATTTAAGTTTTAATTAGTTATTAACAGTAGCCATTGCAGTTAGATAATCCAATGAAGAAAAGGGAAAACAAATTACTTGCAACGAATCTGTGTTCCATTTCAGCACCCTGGAAATGAAGGGTTCCTGGAAGAGTGTGAGAGAGGAGGAGTGAGAAACACTGGTTGAATACACACCGTTTTTTCCCCTAAATGTCAATAATAGCTTATTCTAATTTACTGTCTAGATTTCCAGGGCATTAAAAGTTTTCGCACTGCAGACAGTATTGTGGTGGTTGGTGAAAGATTTGCCAGAGAAGGCTCATGTATATACAGCTAGATATGAAAAATTATAATGGAAGGAGGCGGACGCTACAGGCTGCAGTTATGTACCAGAAAAACACTCAGTCCAGAAGCTTGTTGAAATCTCTCCTTTTTTCCCCACACATAGTATCATGGTGAAAGTTATTTTGTAGCACTGATGTGACACTGGTGTCTTATGAAACATGGTTTTATTTTTAGTACCTTCTGCGAGAATGAGAAGCGAACTGTGTGATCCTCACTATAAAAAGTTACAGATTTTTTAAAATTGCTTTCCATAAACATGCTAGAAGAAATAACCTCCTGAAGCCAACTGTTGTTGAACGTACTGAACAAAGTAGTTTTAGTCAATACTTTCATAAAACTTTGAGATGGAAACTGCTGTTTCATAGCCTTTTTAAAGAACAGCAGATACACAATGAAGTAGGCATCTGTAAGATTTCCAGAGGAAAAGGGAATTGGCCTAAGCAGTTGAACTGTTCGAAACAATTTAAATTTCTTGGTTTTGAACCTAAAGTAAAAAGGAGAAAGTCCACAGGGCATCCCTGATATGAGGCTGGGATCTGTTAGGGAAATAGTTTCCAGGTTTCCTTTCAGAAATACTTTGTTTGATTTATATTGACTTACAATCAGCCTGCAAAAACAACTGCCTTTCTAAAACGCTGACTGCAGCCCTACATAGCACGTGAATCCAGATCTCGGTACTGGAGAAATGGGCCATGCAAGTCGGCAGAGCTTAAGACCTGCTTGGAGTTGAGATGCAGCGATTAAAACGAGATGTAGAATCTGCCAAGGTAGTGGTATATTTTATTAACAGCTTGGTACTCTGGGCTCTTTCCTTGGTAGATCTGTAAAAAAGGTTACAAGCTTAGTTTTCAGGGGTTTTTTTAGGGGGTGGGTGGGGTGGTTTTTGTTTTATTCGGTTTGGGGTTTTTTAAGGGAAAAGTAAAATGTTTTTTAGTGGACTGTAGGTCCCAAGGTTGGAAAATACCTTGGGATATGGTGGGTTTTATAAGCAATGTGTAATGTAAACTAGAAAGAAGGTGCTTGTGTAGTAGAAACCAGGTAGTGAGGAGGCAGAGTGCTGGAACCTAGAGAGCTAATGATACACTGCAAGCTAAGGCTTAACTTTCAGAGACAAAGTGCTGTTAGTGGTACTGTGTGAATTAATATGAAGATCATCTTGAATGTGAATGGTAGCTATTAAAACGTAAAGTGCATTGAAGAAACTGGTAATATAATTTCTTTAATGTCAGTGGTTTAGATTATTGCTGATAATGGGCCTTAAGTTCCTCCAATGGACTGCTCAATTCCTAATCTGAATTTATTAAGTATTCACTAATATGGGGTTTTTTTTTGTAACATTCAGTTCCTAATTACATGATAAAATAGAGAAGAGGCATTTTATGGGCACTACATTTACATAGTTGTCTCACGTTATTGTTTATACTTAAATTAGCCTTCTGTCACCACCCACTTACCAGTTACAGTGGTATTTTTGAAGGGAGATTTTCTTTGCAGTGTCTTCATTAAAATTCAAGAAAGAAGAATGTGCACTTTTTGGTCTACCTCTTGGTTATTTTTTAGATGTTTTAATAAGAGATCTAGCTGCAACAAATCAGAAACATTGGACGCAAGAACACAGATAAATTTTGAGAAAATGCAAATGATGAGTACATTTGTCCTGATCACGTAGAGTTATTCGCTGGAATGTCGTGCACTATTCAGCTCTAATGGCTTAGAGTGGTGTTAAAATTTTAGAGATACATTATGGGACCTGTAAGCATTAACTCTGGGCTGCACTGATGTACCATGCCTCAGTTCTCCATCACTAAAATAAGGTTAATAACAAAAGGGCAAAAGGAAGAAGTTTTCTTTTTCGGTATGTAGCTTAAATTTGGGGCTCTGGGGCTCTCTCCACTGTGTGTGCTTGATCAGCAGGGTGGAATCCTTTAGTACTACTGTTATATTGATCATCCTAAGAAATAATAACTGTTCCATCATCAGGTATCAGGTTTTTTTTGTTCAGTGATAAGATGGTGATGCATTCAATGCAGTTTTAATATAGCCCCGTAGACATTTTTTCATTACTCTTCGGCTCATTCTGAAAATGTGTTTCCTATACCTACTACTTTGGGATTCTTTTTGAGTTGAAGTTTACTTTAGCTGACAAGGCTTAGTAATTTCTCATGTAAATCAGCGTGCCATTACTCACCTAGGTTTATTTTCTCCTGATTTATTCTAACCCTTTTCCCTCCCTCAGAATAGAAAGTGTAGCGTGTTTGTGCGCTGGCAAATGTATGACGTGTTCTCAGGGGAATACTTAATGGCGTTAATTTTCAGAACCATAGAAACCAAAGATGCTTAGAGCTCCCATCATAAAGAATATACAAAAATGGGTTTCATGTCAGCATGATGCAGTCCTTAGACTGTCAGTTATGAAAGTTCAGACACAGTATTTTCTGACCTAACTTTCTACTCACTCCTGATTTCTAGCAGGCAAATAATCAGTGAAATAAAGGTACAGAAGGAGTACTGCCTAAAAATAAAGTGAAGGCTAGTAGTGTGAAGTGAAAATGATTTGTTTATGCTCTTTCACAGTAAAATATGTTTTAATTTTTTCAGCTGCATTGCTGCAGTGATTTGAAAGCCAGGTCACGTTTACCCAGGGCATTATTACTAAACAGAAATTAAAGCTCAGCCTACTCAATCTATCTGTGCCATAAAGCAGTCAAAAAAATGCTGATGACAGTTGAACTATTGATAGTTTATCAGGTTTTGTGGACTAATGGAATGTAGATCACCAGTACTTGTGTTAATAATGATTTTATTATACTGTTTTTAAACAAAGACATTGATTAAAGAATATCAGTTAATGGACGTCTAATAATTCTCTGGAAAACTTTTTTTTTTTTTCATTGAATTCAGAAGCTCTAAGAGATGCAGTTTACTTATTGAGGAAGACTGTCAGTAAATGTAAATTGGGGAATAGCTAATAAATATGCATGTATCCTTTTAATTAATTTTTGATTGCGTAGTGTCAGAATAACACAGTATGTGTGGATACTTCCTTTCCCTCTCTTCATATCAGCATGATGCAGGTAGAAGGTGTGCATGTATCTATCCACCCAGGATATTGTATAGTATAGTTATATCATATTTACTTGATCCAAATTATAAAGCTAATTGTTTCGCAATTAGATGTCACTGATTTGTCATTTTTGAGAATTTGCAGGCATATTAAGAGCAGTTTACATGACAGCCATAACTAGAAGCTAAATGGTCACGTAGAAGACCACAACAGTACACTGGAATTTTTAATTCCAGGTTTACTATTATCCTTTTTCTACAAAGATGTAATAAAAAGGCACAGTAGATTTTTATTTCCTATGAATCTTTTAATTGAAATGTAGAAAAGAACTCTGAAATCTAGATGACATGCAAAGTAATGTATCTAAACGTGATACACAGTAGGATTTATTTATTGTTTGTTTTCAGTCTTGCTTAAATTTCAGAGGTAAATGTTGCCATTTTATGTCATATTTTGAAAGCTATCCAGTGGTGGCAGTTTTCTAACTTGACTTTTCCTTTTCTGCCTTTAAAACTCTGTTTACAAGCAAACTGGAGACATCAGATAGTTTTCAGGCTTAGCTGATGTGACCCTGTCATCCTGGTGACACAGACCCTTTGTACTGCAGGGCAGGTTGCTGTGCTTTCTGCTCTCTGTGGTGCTCAAAGGTGCTCGCTAGCTTTAGGGAAGCCAGGACATTAACAAAGAACCATGTGCGGAAGCAACATATGTCACTTCTTTTCTTTCTTCACTAAAAAGCAGTTTTTCACTATCACATTTGACTGCATTTTAATTTTCCTGTGTACACCTCAGAGTTAACTTTATTGTGAAGTTTTTAATAGTGTATGTTTTTTTTCTCTTCATAATCCTTTATTAGTGGATGCAGCTTCCAAGCATGTTAACCATACATTTCCAGAACATACCTACTTTTGGTACTTCAGGGGAAATAATACTGATAATGACGATATTAGTACTGTCTACTTAATGCATATGCAGTCAAGCAGTTTTTGTTACTTGGAAAGCCATTATCAATCAGTTTGTATAGTCCTGTACAGTGTTGGCATGGGGTAATGCGGTGGAACATACATACACCTTGGCATTGAGAGAAAGTATTTCTATGCAGCAGTAGGCTTCTAAGATTGATCTGAATTTAATACAAGGATAAGCGTAGAGTTCATCTAATCATAACGTATTTGTCATGGGCAAAGCTGGCTTGAATCAGGGAATTTTACTTAAATTATTGGCAATTAACACAAACACAGTACCTGTATATTGGGGGGAGAGGGAAGAAAATGCAAACTATTTAACCCTTAGAGAAATAACCTTCCTCCCCATTCCCTAGGCTCAGCTTCAGCCAAACATCGTTTCACCCCCCCCTTGCTACGCTCATTTCTACCACGTGTTTTACACCATCCCTCCAAATTGTAGGGGATGCTGTTAGGTAGTATTAGGTTGAAGCCAGCTCTTTTCCAGTCAGAACAAACTCACTTCCCTCAGTATCTCCTCACAGGGAAAGTGCTCCAGCCCCGACCATCTTGATGGCCCTCTGCGGAGCTTGCTTCACTCTGTCAGATGGCTGATGCACATACGAGACCCGTTGAGTTCATCTTTGCTGTTTACTTAAGAATATAAAATTGTTTTCTTTACCATATTACCAAATACCTGAGGTTTCTTATTAGTAAATATGATGGCATCTTCTTTCAGGTGTGAGCTGATGTTCACTGCTTCTCATAGTTAATCTTTGAAGTTAGCCAGAGAGTGCTGCTAGGGCAGAAAGAGCTTTACATTCCATTCACTGTTCTGATTTCTGGTGCTGTAAGGATAGAGTACAGTGGAAGCAAAAAGATGAGAAAGAAATATGTTTTAAGGGAAATTAACTGTTACTGTACTGAAATAGCTGAGTGATATCAAAATCACCCTGATCACTTCCCTCTGATAATAGATAAATCTTTTCTCTGTAACTTCACATGCTGTGCAATAGCTTTTTTTTTTTTTAATATTTTAGAATTGGAGAAAGATAATAAAAGGGGTCAATTTATAGCTATAATTTATATAAATAACAGGCCGTTAATTTAAAGCTACATTACATGGCAGTATCAATGAAGGGAAGAGATGCCCTCTTCTCATAACGTATGCATTTTGGATGTTTACTTCGTTCTACATTTGCATTTAGATTCCTATTCGTCGTCTGCGTAAGTCACAGGTCTGAGAACTGAACCCACATGGCAGAAAATATCTTAGTATTTTTCTTTCTTCTGTGTTGTTCGCAGCTACAGGAAGGAAAGGAAAATTGAAATAGAAAACTTGGGCAGCTACAAGTAACCGGAAGTCCTAGTCCTTTGAAGATAGAGGGGTTTTTACTGACTTCAGAGGACACCTTTCGAGACTGGTGTTAGCATGAGACAGAAGTCTTACAGTTGTTGTGGATTATATTCCCTAGAATATTTCCTTGTGCAAATATCTGAAAACTGTGTCTGAACTGTCTTACTCACGTGATATTTCGTCATTATTTTAACTTGAAATAAGTGAAGAGCTAGTCCTGCAAAAGTCATTAAGTGCATAAACCTATCACTGAGGTCTCCAAACAGCACATTTTGGTGGTGCACAATCTAGGAAGTCTCCAACTTTCTTTCTACAAGCTCCCTGGATGGTTTGGTGCCTGATCACTGTCAGAAACAGAAGGGCCTAAATTGATGTTGCCAGCTCAGTTGGTACCTGCTGTGATATTTAAAGCAGGTTTTTGTTCTTCTCCTTGACCTTTTTTGACCAAACAGTAACAATTCTCATGGACCAGTTGGTGGTACGATGGTTTACTACTTCTTTATGGCCATTTCACTCTACCCAGTATCATAAAAAGCTGAGAAAGGCATCTGAGAATAGAGGCTGCTACTTTTAGGAAAGTGTGTAGATAGAAGATGAAGGGGTTGTCTAGGTTACTGGAGGTGAGTCCAGACCGAAGGTTGTAAGGGGGTTGGAGTCTAGTACTTGGAAGACATTTTGTTTATGTTTTTTATTGGTTTTACTAGGTTAAGAATATGTTCTCAGTCTGTCTGCATATGAAACCTGCAAAGGTCTTGTTTGGTTTTTATCTGCAGACCAAGAGTTGTAAGGACTAGTGGTGGAAAGGGCATTAGGAACCGTGAGATGGATGAATTTTCTCAAGCAAAACCAGACTGATACATGGGTTGAGAAGTATCTGATGATTTCTGTCCTTTAAAGGAGTGTCTTCCAGACCTTACTGTATGCTTGCAAGCAGGGAAATGCCTCCTGTTTATATGTGCCTCTTGCACAGCTTAAGCTGTTTGCCTGTAGTAACTCAATAATGTTCCTTCGCCTTTTATTCCCACCTCGAGCATTGTATGCTTGTTTGTATTATGCAGTAAAGTGACTGCACAAGTGCTTGGTTTTGGAAGTTCAGGTTTTTCATTCTGTACTGCATTTTTTATGCTTTTATAGGTTTCTTGCCTTTACTGTGATCTATGGACATGAATCAATGAAATGTAGGTAACTCAGAATCGCATATGACTTCTGAGTTAACAGAACATGCTTGTGGTTTATTGATGTAATTCACGTAAGGTACTGAAGATCGATTTCTTATGGATTTACTCATGTTGAATAAGTATTTATCCAGCAGTTAATCTCAACAAGTTCAATTCTGCCTTCACACCTGCTTAATGATAGGTACTTGCTTAAGATCCTTTGCAGTGAACATCTGCTAAGCAGTAGAACTGTTAAGCAGTAGCTTAAGTTGCTGTATTAAAGGCAGCGTAAAAACCAAGGGAAAAAGAATAAGGTATGAAAAAACTTACTATGAGTGATGGAAGTGTATTTAATGGAAGTTAACCAGTATCATATTTTTACTTTGATTAAGGTATAACATCTCATGGATCAGGAACATCTCAGAAGTTATATGCATTTATGCAAATATTTGAGAGTTGCTTTTCTAATATGAAGGAAGGAATGAGACTAGGAAGGCTTTTAAGAACAATGAACAAGTCCCTAACTACCTACTTAGGTGAGCTGCAAAGTTAAAGTATCCGTCTTAGGGCCACTATTGGTGCACAGTTGGGTTTTGTTAACTGTTACCTGTGTGCACCTACTGTTATGCATATCATCGGGTGAAGAATGGCATCTCTTCTTTCATGCTTATATTCATTCTTATTAAAATGTTGATCATGGTACAGGGCCAGACAGAATTAAGTGCTTTCTCTACAGATGCTTTCTCTTGAGAAAGCAAAGGTTCAACAAGGCCAAGTGCCAGGTCCTGCACTTGGGTCACAACAACCTCAGGCAGTGCTACAGGCTTGGGGACGAGTGGCTGGAAAGCTGCCTGCTGGAAAAGGCCCTGGCGGTGTTGGTTGACAGCCGGCGGAATATGAGCCAGCGTGTGCCCAGGTGGCCAAGAAGGCCAAGAGCATCCTGGGCTGCCTCGGGACCCGGGTGGTCG
>NW_010246714.1:29505-43299 GCF_000690775.1 Eurypyga helias
ATGGAAAAGGCTGTCAGGCCCTGGAACAGGCTGCCCAGGGAAGTGGTGGAGTCACCATCCCTGGAGGTGTTCAAGGAACATGTAGATGCAGCAATTGAGGACATGGTACGGTAGTGTTGGGTTTGATGGTTGGACTGGATGATCTTACAGGTCTTTTCCAACTTTAGTGATTCTGTGAAAGGGCTTTCTATTCAGAAGGTGCTAAGACATGTTATTGGTTCTTGTCCTGTTTTGAAAAATCTTTCCTTCACTTTTGATGCCTAACTGGGAGAGAATTCCTGAAAACCTGACCACTTGAATAGTATGTTATAAGAAGGGCAGCACCTGGAGTGAGTGCATCTTTCAGTATTTTGATCTTGATTGGTATTTAACTCTGTAATCAGACAAAAGGTGCTGACTTGTTACTGTTTCTCATATACAAAATGCTGTTGGTGAAAGATGAAACATTTCCTATGCTTGGGTTTTGGTTAGCGTGGAGAAGGGCAGGTTTGTTACTCTGGATACTTTCAGTAGTTTATAATAAATAAGTAAATGAGGAATTTTCTAATATCCTGGACAATGAGCTTTGTAGTTTGCAAGGCACAAGTTCTTTATGTATGTCTTTGTGAAGATGTTTCTTAGGGAGGGGAAATGCCTCAAGAATTTTTATTTTCTTTCGTTGTTGCTAACGCAAGTAGTCACTTTCTCCTGTTCTGTTTTTCTCTCTCTCTTTGTCTTGGTTTGTGAAGTCTTATTAAGCACTGAGCTGTGATTTCTAAAGATTTGCTGATGCCAGGTGTGCCAAGGGAGTTTCTAGCCCATTGTCTCAAACAATTGGGATCAATGTATTAATACTTTCTGGGGTCTTCCAAGCATATGTAACTAGTGAATTGATTACAAATGCAGTCCGATTCACATCATCCATCTTCACTCAAGTGGTTTGTTCCAGAGGTGAGGATGCAGGTGAAGAAAGGTTTGCAGGGTTGGCTTGGTGTTGTGTATCTTTTATTTCTACAGAGAAAACATAATTCAGAATCTCCAGAGGAAGAAAATACTATAAACATTCTTTAGAAAATAATTTAACTAAAGAGGTTTTCTATTCAATTACAGCTGTTTAAAAAAAGTAGCCAATCAAAAAAGCTCACTATGTAGAGGGGAAAAAAATGTATGTTTCAGAGTAGTAACATACCCCTTTTAGGCAATGAATTTGGCAAATATAGCAGGACGGTATTTTCTTTTAAAATTTATTCTATGAAACACCTATTAAATGTAATTACAATGTGATCAAGCTTTCCTGTAGAATTTTCACTTTTATAATGGCATTATGAGGATGACAGTGTTTATTAACTTGACTCCATTTTTAAGAGGAAAATTAATAGAAACCTTGCTTTAATTAATGTAAAATGTAGAACCCTTGCTGTATAATGTCTAGTAAGTGTAAGTCTATCTAATTCATGAGTAGTTGTCTGTGTAAGAAGAATCCATCTTTATTGACTAAGAGTTCCCTCATCCTCTACGTCAGTAAATAACAGACTTGATCAGGTGAAGGACTGTTCTCCCTGAGCTGGTTTGACTGATTGCATAGGCAAAGGTGTTGAAGGACGTTGTGTATATGTTGAGCACTGTAGAAAGCAGGAAGGCAAGTGCACTTCTCCTTGTAAGAGCCTAAGAGCTCAAAAGGCAAGAAGGGACTATAATGGGACACCAACAAATGAGAATCTGCTCTCATAATAACAATTACCAATCTCTTTAGGAGTTCTCTGTAAGGATCTGATTTTATCTATCGTGTTATACTGAAGTGTCTTACGTGATCACTTTTTCAGGTGCTTGGCTCCAAAAGCAGTGTCAGTGGTCATCTAATGAGACCTTTGGATTTCATGTTTTGATACTAATAGAAAAAGTGGTGCTAGTAGAAAAAAAGAGGTTTCCTCTGTGTTTGCTCATTGTAAGAAGCAGCTCATGGGAGGATGACACATGAGCTTTCCCCTACTTTACTTCCTTCGAAGACATGACAAAATTTCAGGCTTTGAAATTGCAAATGATTTCTTAGCATCTACTGCTGTACTGTAAAATTCAGTTTGACCTAATGAGCGTGAGGATGAAGATGTCTCTTGCTCTGTTCTCACTCAGGCCAACTGAATTAACCAGTCACATTGTTTGCTGCAAGCCGCGCTGTTCAAAGTAATATAATAACAGCATGATAGGCTCTGTGTGGGGAAATGTGTGAGAGAGCAAGCACGTTACTTCAGGGTCACTATAGCCCTGCACCTGAAACCCTTTATGATTTACAGTGTCTCTGTTGTTAATTCCTTTCATATTCAGAAAAGTTACTGTATTTATCCAGTTTTTCATATATTCAGAAGAATTTAGCAGGAAACCACAGTGGGGTTTTTCAGAGTTTTTGGAAAAGTCATCAGTAAATGACACGCTTATGTCTCTGGTGGTTTTTTTTTAGTGTCCCAGTTGCTTGGCACTTGAGAAATTAATGGCAGGAAGAATGAACAAAGTATACAGGGAAATAAGGAAGTAAAGCAGTAAGGAGCCCACTTACTGGAATTAGTCACTTCACTGCATCAGCAGACTCCTGGTGATGTGGAGAATGACTGGATTATACAGTTTCCAGCTCTTGGTAAGGCTGAAAGCTCACAGGAACAGTAGGGGAACAATTCCTATGAAATTGCTCAAACGATGCACGAGTTGTCGGAGATGTCTTGCTGCGTCTTACAGCATCAACTCTTCTACTCTAAAAACTAGGCAAAATAATTATTAAGGAAACTTGCCTTTTGATATTTGTATGTAACTCTTGCCAGTCCTCATAGTTATGTATTACTTAAAAGAATTGCTTTAGAGACCAAGTAATTAAGAGATTTTAATTCATATACTCTGAATGCTAAGAGTAGTCTTATTGATTTTTTCACATATACTAGTTAAATTACAGACTATGGCAGTAAAATTGTCTTTTGGTACTATGAGTTTATGTAGTACTTAGAGCTTCTTTTTGGTCTGTTAGTAAGTATTATAAATGTTTATTAATAAGTAAAATCACATTATTTTCACCTGTAGATTTTAGAGAGCCTTGGTGACCCTCTAATTGATGTTTTTTTTGTCTTTCTGCAGACAGCAAAAATCAAGTACAAAGAGGTAACTTTGACCTCTTCAGCATCACAGAACAGGTGACTAGCAGAGCCAGCAAGTAATGAGTGCTTTTCATTATCAAGCATGTAGGCCAGCTAGGTGGGTAAGTATTGCTGCCAGATGCCACAAAGACATAGTATATTGACATAACTTGCTCTGTCCCAAAAGAGTAATTATGATTATTGAGCAGGACTTCAGAGTGTCAGAACCATCCGTTACAGTTTTTCCATGATCTGGTGGCTCACTGAATAGTATCTCAGTTGTTAGATTTGTGCTTGTATATTCTGGGCTGAAGAAAGGTGAAAAAAATAAGGAATGTTGAATGAATTAAAATGGCTGGGTTTGACCATGATCTAATGATACAAAGCTGAAAGACTGACTACTGAAGTAGATTATTGAAATAGCTGCTAAAGGCTTTAAACAACATCTGCCCCTTTTAAGGTTTGTTCGACAAATAATATACCATTTGGGTACTACGAATCCTTGGAAAAGAAGTTGTGGCTCATGAAATCTCCTAAGCTGGCCGACCCTATTTTGGATTAGCAAGAATATTTTACCTTGCCCTGGCTACTGCCAGAGTAGACCCAATATACATACTAACAGCACATATTACAGCACCCACATGTGGTGATGTTACTGTCAGTGTAATCTAAGGAAGCTGATGAAGCTGACTCACTGTGCATTATTTCTGTGTATCTCCCTGCACTTCCTAAAAGTGAATCAATCTTGAATTGTGGAAATGCCCTGCTGGCTGTATAGTATATACAGCCTTTATATAATTGATGAACAGACAGATTCTGTTGTATTAGTTTTTGTGGTTATATTAACATGCAATTCCCTATATTCGGCACTATTCCAGATACGTTCTTTTTTTCTCTCCTGCAGTAATTTTCCAGGAAGGAAACTTCTCTTCCACTTCTAATTAATCAAATATTCTTGGCTTTTGAAATTTCATTTATTATCAGGAATAACTTTATTTTTTTAATTCAAGCAGCTTGTATGCTGCTGGCCTCCCACCTTTTCAGAACATTGTTTGCCACATGACCATAAAATCTGCATTGATAAAATATCTGCAGACATAAAATCTGCATTGATAAAATATCAGTAGACATGCTACAGGATTAATAGGAGAGTTTGGTTTGTAAAAAATCAGTTTGTATACTCTTTCACTGCCTGCATTATCATTCTTAATGAGAACTGTGTGAGGCTGCTAGTAAATACTTCCCATTTGTAGGTGACAAACTGCCACACTTTTTTCTGTATGTGAGTTACCATTTATGTATATAAACTTAAATAAATAATTATCACAAATTTTGGAAACTTGAGCCACTCAGCCATGGGAAAACGCAGTTACAGAACCCTCAGATACACAGTCATTGCCTACTCTTGTCTTTCAATACCAAGCATGGTTAAACTGCTCAAATAACCAGCCAGAAAAGAGGCAACTCCTACTACATTTGCAATGTTTGAGTGAAAGCTGTATCCCTTTATTAAAGATACGCAATGGCTTATGTAGAAGCTTACAGGTGTGATGCAGAAGTTGCTATGCAAGGTTCTGTGACCTGTGTTATGCTGGAGGTCAGACTGTACTGTCACAAGAGTTCCTCCCAGCCTCAGGGTGAATGAATCTTTTCTACCTGACCTGAGATACTGAAAATGGTGACAGGTGATGGCAGGATGAATTTAAACAAAGCTGTTGCCAACAAGCTGGGTTTTTTGGTTTGGTGTTTTTTTTGGGCGGGGCGGGGGGAGGTGTTTGTTTTTTTCCAGTCTGAATCTCTCTCGTTTGGGAGCACTGAAATTCATGATCACCCAAGGGGAACTGATACACTCTAGAAGTGGTGTGTGAGGAGAAAGGAAGACAAAGGAAGTTATTTTTGTTTATTCCCCTCAAGATCAGAATGTTATGGTTTACCAGTCACAGTAACATAAATTAATAAAACCCCATGGAGCGCTCCGACAGTACGTTTACCAGTGAGACTCTCACGAGTAAAACCCAGGAGAGGTCGAACTTTAGGGAAAAGAAAGGACTGTTTGAAAACAAATTACTGACATTCTGGAGAACAAAGGATTCTGAGTTTACACTATTCTAGGAGAGTCAATATAAAGAAAATTGGGGAAAAGGAGAAGAGGATGGTAGGTGAATGCCTGCTCCTACACCTAATAGACTTTGAGAAACATACCTAGTTCTAGTATAGCAGAGAGAATTCATTCATCCGGCTTTTAGCTCTCCAGGTTCCTTTAGGGGAATATGAGTAGAAGTGATAGCCCAATTTTAATAGAATGGAGAAGACCAAAGGGTGACATTTTTAGGACGATAATATAGATAAAGGCCAACGTTTATTTAGTCTTAATTTCATTTTACTGCAGGTTTGCACAGTCAGTGCAGTATTTTACCCAGTATACTCCCTACCCAGTCCAGGCTGTGTCACCTCCCAGCTTCTTGTGCACTCCTCTGTTAAAAGGGCATTCCTTCACACTAGTCCTGGCACACCGTGTGCTGTCTTGGCTGCAGGAGGGTGCTGTCAGAAGATTCTTCCTGTAATTATCAGAAAGACTAGCAACCTCAGAGGAAGCCCTCTGAAATAATTTAATTTGTAATGAGCATTGCCTATTACCAGCCTGTGTCTGCTTGTGTGTTTTGATAAAATATGGCATCTTGAGGCTCCTTCTGTTAAAGTTTTGATAGGAATTCATGCCTCTGAGGCTATACAGGTTTTTTTCTTCAGCTATCCTAACTTCTTTATTAATGTCAGCTTTTGTCACAGAAAGAAGCCAAGCAGCATAGACCTTCTGTTCTCACCTACTGACTAAACACTTTACTGTCTCCTAACGCTTCTAACTTTATCACTAATGTTCTTGTTGGCCACCAGTTGTTTTTTCTGTTTCTGGTTTTGTTTGTTTGGGTTTTTTTAAACTGTTAGGGGCCCCTTTAAGCCTTATTCCAGCCCCCAGCATCAGACAATTCAGCGTACATGCTTCGTGGTTACTCTTCAAATAGGCATGGCTCTGAAATGACAGCAAGATCCACAGCTCCTGCCTTAAGAGGATACTTTAACCTTCAAATTTCAGGCCTCATTTGAGGTGTAGCACTGCCCTCCTTAAGGGGAAGAACCCATTTATTCCCAACTGCTTGAAGCACTCCACTCTGCACACCATCCTGTACCTGTGCTGAGACCATCAGAAATATTCCAAGACATTCCCAGGGAAGAATCCTCCCTACAGTCTGACTTTCTTGCAAACTATTCTGTTTTTCTGCCCTAGCCCCTTCTTAGCATATGCTCCAGAAATTTTCCAGTAGTAAATAATGGTCTGCTGTCATCAGTCCTTAGCATCAAATACCTGAGCAGTGAGATAGCTCTGCCAGAGAGCTGAAAGGTGTTAATCCTACACACAGATCCACCACCCATAATTCCAGTCAAATGTCGTTTTCAAGGATAGACTGACAGATTTAAATCTTAATGGTAGTCTATAAATTCTGCAAGACAGGCTTTTAATATCCTAGTCTGTGGCTATACTTTCTAATTTTGGAGAATACTTCCATCTATTCCTGCTTCCTCATCCCCTTTCTAAGATACCATCACAGGTTCTTGCAGTGCTATCATCACTTTATCCAGGTGCTATAAAATTGATCCCCTATACACTTTGATGCAAATGAGTTTCTCAGAAACTTCTCTCCAGTTAAAAGAATGAAGGCTAGAAAATGTTTTGAATTTTCCGATCAAAAACTTCTCATTAGGAATGGTGCTTCCGTGGGCAGTGATTCTGTGGGAAAAGGAAGTAATTTTCATTACTCAGGCTGTAGGACATATACATTGATATCTGCATCAGATCATTGCATTAGTTCTAGGCAGGTAAGAAAGAGTATCAACCAGTTCAAGGCCCTGCTATTCATTTTCCTGTAGCCCATATATAAGGATTTTGCTTCCTGTTGACAGACACCTTGGATATGGGGTTGCATAGGACGTTCTTCATGTGGACAACTGCTTTATAACAAAGCATTGTTTGTATGATGTTAGGTCAAGTAAGATCATTGGACCTCTGTATAAATATGCTAAAATTATACTTTTATCTTAACATCTGTAACTTATGTGAATATTAACCTCTGTATCATTTCCAGACCTTCCCAAAACTCATCAGGTAATTTTACCACCAAGTGCAAATGAAAACTTCAGGGTGTGCTGGGAAGTAGATTCAAACACAAATACGAGCACAAACACACATACTAACTACTAGAGTATATGCTTACTAGCATCCCCAGTTCATCTGCTGACAGAATAATCTTACTCGTATTGCAGGCATGTGCCCTGCATTATGCCTTCAGTGGTTGAAGTTTTCAGACACTGTCTACGAAGGATGTCTTATCACATATAGGAGATGATATGATTCTATCCAAACTGAAATCTCAGAAATATTACTTGCAGGATAGGACAGACTGTGTGTACACCAGAATATCTTGCACAGAGCCTAGCTGCATCTTCTTGGAGACCTCCTCATAGGTTTTGGAGGGGCTGTGGTTAGCTGCTTCTGCAGCCACCTTTTCTCCAGGCAGAATAAGCCCACTTCTCTGAGTCCTTTCTCGTGGGGGAAATGCTCCGCTCCCTGACCATCTTGGTGGGCATCCACTGAACCCACCCAGCTGATCTAGTCTGTCATGTACTGTGGAGCCCACAGCTGGGGACAGTATCTAGATGTGGTCTCCTGGCGGCCAAATAAAGGGGGATAATTGCACTCTTCTGGCTCTTCTGTGATTCATACAGTCCAGGCAACTTCGGGCCTTCTTTG
Source organism: Eurypyga helias (assembly GCF_000690775.1). Classification (NCBI taxonomy): domain Eukaryota; kingdom Metazoa; phylum Chordata; class Aves; order Eurypygiformes; family Eurypygidae; genus Eurypyga; species Eurypyga helias. The sequence continues at coordinate 37,405 of NW_010246714.1, forward strand.
CTGCCTGGGCATACTGCTGGCTCATAGCCAGCTGTCTGTTAGGATGCTCAAATCCTTTACAGGCAGAGCTACTCCTTAGACATACCTCAGGAGTATTACAGTATAAAATCTGTATGCTGTTGTTCTATTGTCCCACCTCACTACCCTTAAATGTGTAGTTTTAAGATTAAATAAAAGGAAACAAAATAAAAATTACTCTAAAAATTAGAGCGGAAAATAATGAAATAAAAGAGTATAGTATTTGCATTTTATGAAATTAGAATGTTGGTTTTCCTTAATTTAAATTACTTTTCCATCCCATTTTCTTGTCTAGCAGCATTACAGTTTACCAATCTGTTGCTAGCTTTGGCATTTACTCTTGTTCAACCACATCTAATTCTGCTAAACACTCTGCATATTAATGACATTTTAAATGTAAAATGACCAAAAGAAAGTATGGCCTACACTAGTCCTGATGAATTTCATTTAAAAATTTAAAAAAAAAAAACACCCCAAGGAATAGGCTTTCACTTCCTCTTAATCATAACCCTAATCAAGCAAAAGGCTGAGTTTTAAGCAAGTGTCTCCTCACTGTCGCTTCCCACCCGCCATCAGTACACAAGGCAAAGCTCTCACGACAAAGTTCGCTTTGCAGTCTGCCCTTTGTTTTGGCAGCCTCTTTCCAGCCCCATTCCAACTGGAGCTCTAGGCAATCTTAGCCAAACCTAACCCTAACTCTGACCCTCATCCCAGTCCTGAGTGTAGGATCATCTTGTGACCCTTTGCTGTATAAAGAGGGAACCTAGGCAAGAAACTACAGCTGAAATTTTTCCTACGAGTTTAGTATTCATCACCATCTAGCAGTGCTCTGCCTCTTTGCCTGCTCTTGCAACATCGGGACTGAATCTAAAACCAACTGTATACTCATTTGTATCACCGAAAGATGCTTCTGCACCAATGCCCCAGCAGCTTCTTGCGATGCGAAGAGTTATGAAGTTCGCCTCTGCACTGAGAAGTTGCCTTAGAAGTGGTGCTTCCATGTTTATTACCCCTCAGTGACTACAGACCAAACGAGCTTTGCTTAGGAGTATGGGTTTGATTTTATTTCTCCAATCGCACCAGCACTGGAAACTACATCTGGGATCTGCCTATCTATGTTCTTCTGAATGGCTGGAAAAACTGCAGTTAAGGTACTTTGCTTTGGATGCTTCAGAATGAAAGATTCCTTAATCAGGATTGTATCAACAGAAGTTGTGTAAGATGGAAACATCTGACATACCCTGCCATGGTCACAACCCTTGCAGGAAAGCACTGATTTCCTCCTGTCAAAACACAGATATTAGTTAATCTGTTTGAAAAGTCTGAGGGAAAAAGAGTATTAGGCAAATAATTTATTTCTGTGAATATTTATTTGGATTTTTAAACTAATTAATGTTGAGTGCTTTGAAATAATTCTGTATTTGTTGTTCATGTCTATCTGGGGAATAAGTTTCTCTCGTGTGAATTCTTACAAGTAGCCTGAGCGGGATCCAACTGTGAACTACAAAATGTGTATATCAAAATTCCCATTGCTCTTGTTATCTGAACTATTTAGTAAGAACAGAACACAATTTAATTTCACAAATGATTGTAAAGGATCTGTTTGTCAAGATAATTTCTGAATTTCTTAAATTAATCTTGATTAATAAATGTATTCATTTTTCACTGTATGAGAATTTCATCATATTTATGAAATAGTTCCTTTCAAGTTCTAACATTTCCAGTAAGAGTTCTGAATGTACCAAGAAAACCTCGCTGCTAAGGCCATGGACTAGAACTTTGAGCTCAGTCTTTGCTGTGTAAAATTGGTCTTATCACTACAAACTTTGTCTTAGGTTTTAGGTCAGGGCCAGTCTTTTATTCTTTGTTTGTAAGTGTATACCACAATACCTCTGTCTTCCATGTAGTTCTCTTAGAACTTAAGGAAAAATAACTATATTAAACAACAAAATATTAAAAAATGAATAAACTGTTCTTTTCCAGAACTGGTAAAAACAATGTGATTTATGGTAGATTCTTTCCCAAAGCATCTTCACATTTAAGAATGACAGATCCTTTTAAAAGCCAATGGGACTTTAGATTATCAAACCTCTCAAAGAATTTTTAAAAATCCATTAATGTATACTTAGAGTTGTTGCAAAATTTCACTGAAATAATTTTATAATTATTGTGTATTTGAGCAGTGTTATGTTGAAATACTGTGTTTATTAGCAAGGATTTTGCTTAGTAAAGAAAACTTCTGATCTGTCCACTGCACTATATTCCTTGTCTTCTGTTCAAAAGAGAAAACTGTTTGGTGTGTTACATACAGAAGTTCAGCAAGTAGTGAGGCATTTATGAGATGCCATGAGGACTGCAGCTTTTTACACACCATTCTATAAAATAGGATTAATAATTTTAAGGAAATTACCTACAATTAAGCAAAAATACAAAAAGCACGTTTGAGGTCAGTCATTGAAGAAAACAGCCTCAACAAAGGATGACTTTGCTGAGGATGCTGCTACTTAAACACTGTGCTTCCAAGATTCAGAATTAAATTAATGCTTTCTGCATGTTCACTGTAGCAGCAAATTACAAAATTCATTATAATTTATAGTTAAGAAAACAGTTTGGGTTTGGAGGATGGTAGAAAAGAGGCAGTGATAATGAAAATAATGAGTTCATACAGCTCTATATGCATAACATAGGGATAACATTTTAATGCATGACCATTAGTACAGAGCAAGACTTTCATGTGATGAAACCCAGGATTTGAAGGCCAGATATTATAGTTGTGCTCCCTGTGTCACGAATTCTAATATTTTTATGAACTCTTAACTCTCCTGCTGTCTCATCTCATCGTACCAGCTCTGGTTGCATGCAGCTTGTTACAGTCATCTCAGAGCAATGTTTTGTGATAAACAAAATTTCATGTAACCTCTTATTGGTATTTCATGCCCATATGGAATTTAGGAACTGTAGCTCGAACAGTGCTGAAGCAAGGAATGGGTTGATAGAATCCTTGTGGAATTCAACATGGATGCAAATGCAGAGACCTAATAAACTGAAGCAAGCTCCGCAGAGGGCCATCAAGATGATCAGGGGCTGGAGCACTTGCCCTGTGAGGGGACGCTGCAGGAAGTGGGCTTGTTCTGCTTGGAGAAGAGGTGGCTTCTGGGGCACCTAACAGCAGCCCCTCAACAGTACAGGGTTGTCAAGAAGACAGAGCCAGGCTCTGCACGGTGGCATATGGTGGGAGGGTGAGAGGCAGCAGGAGTCAGCGGGAACAAGAGCAGTTCAGCTTGGCTATGAGGGAAGCATCTAGCCCCAGGAGGACAGCCCAGCAGTGGGTCTGGTTGCCCAGAGAGGGTGTGCCGTCTCCCTTCCGGGAGGTGTCCAAGACATGCCTGGATACTGCCCTGAGCAACCTGGTCTGACTGCAGAGGTGACCCAGCTCTGAGCAGGAGGTTGGACTGGAGCCCTCCTGAGGTCCTTTCCAACCGGAGGTATCCTATGATCCATAGTCCTTAGCTTCTGAACTGAAGAGACTAGATACGGTTTTGCGCAAGCTCTGTAATTACTTTTCAGACTGCAGTGCACTACAGTCTCTGTAGGTCATTATGACACTATTGATACTGGTATCAGAACACAGATATACTTGTTAGAATATTTAGCTGAGAGTTTTTATTCTTTCCTTCTATCCCATTCTAAATGTCTCTACATTTTTTACACAAATTTGTTTATTCCATGATTTTACTCTATGGAGTAAAATACCTCTTTTACTTTAAATCAGCACCTAGAGTTGTATTTCTCATATGCAGAAGCTAGGATATGTATAAAAATAACACCATTACCTAACCGTCCAAACGTGTTTCATTCTGTTTCTGACTGGCTATAACCACAGCAGTAGGAGTTAGCTGCCTGATAAGGAAGGCACCTGGCAATCATTGAGGATTTTTTTTAAGGGTTTCATAAAGTTAAGGGGTTTTTTTAGATTAGAATTTTCACTTAGAGAAGTCGGTAATTTATCTTTTCAAAATCAAATAAAAATTCAAGAGCAAATAAACAGTGTAAAACAAGCTCTTAAAACCTGATTTTTAGAACTTCTCATTTTGCTAAAGGTACTTCTATAAATGGAAAACAAAGTCATTTTAAAGGACTGATGTTTAAATGTAAGTAGGGCTGTGGAGGCAGTGTGATAAATAGGCTTGTTGTCTGTGTGTCAGACAGCCTCATGTTGTGTACTGTAGAAACTGCCTCACACAGCCTTACTCTTTTTTGCTAGAACAGCTTTGTTTCTCTGTTGTGCTGGGGTTTGTGCTTATTTATGTATGTGCCAGTACTTTTCTATTTATCATAGACTTGCTGTTTAGCTTTCAGTTTGGTAGTTGAATATTCATACAGCTCTTGGTATTTGGGATTACAGATACAGTGTTACAGTAATGCTAAGTATGCATTTTTGCTTGTACCCACTGCTTTTTCAAAAAATATATACTTACTCAGCAAACTTTAAATTTGAGGGACTCTGCTAGATCTTTACTAACAATTGTCACACATGTTACTATTTTTAACTTGTTTCCTGGCTGTTCTCATTCTTTAGATTGGGACTATCCTGGGAAATTTTAGTAGCCGTTTGCTGATCACTTTTTCAACCCAAACAGAGCAATTCCAACTTGGTTCCACGATTCAGTTGTTTGTTTTTCCTGTGGGTAATCACTGTGTGTGACATGTTACACATATACTCACCAGCTCTTTGATGTTTCCCTTAATGTGGGTCCTGCGTATGCTTTCTCTAGCTCTCCTGTTTGATTTGACTGTCCCAAGGTGCCCTTTGTCTGTTCGTTTCAGTATTTTCCTTACCATCATTATTATACCTACAATTTGTGGACTTTAAGAGCGCTGCTAAGATCCCTGAACACTCATTTTTACTCTAAATATGAGTAGAGAGCATTTATCTTTTCCCTCCATTTTTATAGTGCCAGTAGTTGTTAGTTTTCATGTTTAGTAGTGGTTTTCTTCACATCACTCCAGACGCTTAAAGCTACAGCGTGTGATGCTTTTGTCAGGGTCGTTTGCTTGCTTGGGGTTAGTAGACTTGAATACTGCACATTTGATGATATACCCTTGAGAATGTGCTTCCTACTACAAAACAGTAATCGACTTTCTTCAACTTGCAGCCCATATTGAGCAAAGGACAACAGAGGTAAATAATAGCATGGCTTCAATTACCTAGGGTATATAGTCAAAAGTGATGTGATAAAAAATGAGTTGACCAAGGCTATTTAATATATCTATGACAGATTAAGGTTTGCATCTGTTTCACTGGCATGGTGACAGCATTATCTTTTTGTCTCCCAACAGTTCTGAGACTGTAATCTTAGATTCTTCACATCAACGGAACTTCTACTTCATGAATCCCACCTCTTCTACCAACCAATTGTGTGATGGAAAGCAGAGGTTAGAATTCCAGTTTCTTTGTCACTGTTTCTCTTTCACTGCTAACTGTGTTTTGAAATACTTCCAGAGCATACACATATGCGCAGCCAAACAAACACTGCTGTGCAACATTTACAATTATTTCCTCACACCGACTTGGAGGATTATAACTTTCCATTGCAAAGAATCAGCTCCATTTCGCTGGTAATTTTTTAGAAATGCTGTCAGCAATTGCACTTTCTTTAGCTCTGAGATATTGTTGTAATGTTATCTAACACTGTTTAAAAAAAAAAGGACAGTATTCCTCTTTTAGGTGATGAGCAAAACTATTAAAAAATGAATATGTAAATTTTTGAAGAAACACACATTATGCTCAGTAGCACTGCAGAAAACTGGCAATTCAGAACACCCTTTCCTCTGGAGACTGAGTGTTCTGAGCCTACAGTATAAAACAAATCATTT
>NW_010246714.1:43337-72301 GCF_000690775.1 Eurypyga helias
CACTCAGCGCTCCTCTGGCCAAACAGAAGTAACCTTCATTCCTGTTTAGTAACCATGAGTGAAAAGCAGAAGTCTTGCACAAGTATTGTAAGCATCTGCTCAGCACAGCTAAAGAGTTCCCTGAGACAAGTGAACCGAGAACAGACACCAAAGTCAAAAATAATTTACAAAATCATCTTAGTATTGACTGAAATACTGAGCAGCTTGTCACTGGAAAAAATACTTGTGGAAAGTTTACGCTGCTGTAAGTTAGGAAGAATATTGAATGATTATAACAGATAAAGGTATTCTATGGTTGGAGGCTTTTTTTCTTAAGTAATTTGGATAGTCAGTCAGTTACTTCAGTTTTACAATATTTTTTGTTAATATGATATTTAATAGAGTTTTATTTTGGCAGGAAGAAAAAAGCAACATGAAAGGGAAGCAGGAAATACATGTTGGTAGTGTTGCCTTTATAGGGATGGTGGAGGTGCCACACTTGCAGTACGCTCTCTCCCTTTCTGTTAACACACGCACACAGAACTGTACCACCGTTAAGACTGGTAGAAAGGTAGCTGAAGTTTGTGTGGTTCCCCAGAGCAGAAACTTTAAAAGTCTTGCAGGACTCCCCTAAGGTGAAGGGTGGAACATCCTACTCACTACACCTGTGAGTATCCAGTGAACTGCTGGGATCCATCAGGCCAACTGGGCCTTGGGGCTGCTGCCTCCTGAGCAGTCCTGGTAACCGGTGCTACCAAACCAGGCATTCTGTCATGCCTGCACATGAACACAAATATCCACGCATCTTATTAGGTTTTCAAGTGGAATATTTTAGGTATTTGTGATAAGGTACATGCCCTGCCAAAGCTGATTTGGATGCTGGTGAGGGATATAGGGGTGTTCTCCCATACAGACTATGTAGTAAACACGCAAGTCCATCACTCAGTATTCCAGTTTCCATTTCTTCTTCAGCAGTCTCTGAGGATTTAGTATGCGAGGGTGCATGGCTGGCAGATGGAGATGTCAAAGTAGAGGACACAAGAGAGGGATATGTGCTTTAGGAGAGACAAACAGATGTATTTAAAAGCTGTCCTTTGATCGTAGAGGAGTTTGCAGGCTGCAGGAATAACCTGAGTTCAAGGGTCAAGATGAGTATTGGTAGTGTTTTGCCTAGGGTTGTCTAATCCTACAATCTGTAGTGGTTGTGTTAAGTGTCACTGAAGGTAAATTATCCTGAATTAGGCACAGGTACTGTCAGACGACACACAGAGGTTTGGTCTGAAACCATTCCAGAGCATACTGGTGACTTAAATACCTAAAACTGCCTTGGTTTTGGTCAGACTGACAGCAGAAATCATGCTGTGAGTAAACTCTTGCTAAAAATGCACAGATCGGACATGTAAAATTTGACTTTGCCTCCAATAAGGAACTATTGATTAGGAAGACTTAGTAAATTACTATTAATGTTACATGTTGGAGGTTATATTGGTAATTAATTTGATAAATAAGGCATATTGCCACTTGCTTGCAATGTGTTACCAGTAAGCTTAATAATCTTTGGTTCCAAACTAACAGAAAGTCATTTTCTGACCACGTAAACCATTAACTACCTAATTTTTCTATTCTTATTCTCTAATAATTACTTTTGTTGAAGGATGCATTTTGTGATCTGGCTTGTGGCTCTAAGTTTTTTTCTTTTCTTGACTTGCACTTTGAATTAAAGCAAAGGATTACAAAAATAAGTTTTTGACTTCTTTTAGGCTTTCCATGTCATGTGAATTTATTGCAGCAATACATTAACCTTTCCTTCATACCGAATGCAGTAACTCAGCATATCCCATTTTTTGCAGTCATGGCAATTTATCCAAACTTTGTTAGATCTGAATATTCAGCAGTTAAAGATAGATAATGTAACATATCTGGATACCTAAGGAATCTTCGACTCTTTCTTTACATGCATTCTGTCCAAGCTATTATCTAATTGTGGGAAAAAAAAAATTTCCGAAGGAGTTTTTCTCTTTCCATTCTTGTAGATAATTCCTAGATCTCTCATGCATCAAAGTAAAAAAAAGGAGGATAAAGAGTAAGCAATGATTATTTAAAAACCTTCAGTGTCAAATATTTAATAACAGTAAGAATTTTTCGTTATTGGGAATTCTTATTCTTTTCTGGTGTTGGTCAGTGTTTTTCAGGACTATGCATATTTTACTTGAAAAAAAAATCTTGAATTTCAGGCCTGTTTTCTTTTAGTATAGACTGTGACCCTACCCTTTTCCAGTGAAGCAAGTAGATTGCATGTAGTAACTTCACCCTCATAAAGAGCAGTTATAGTAAAGGTGATGCTAGGGGATGTGCAAATTTGAATTTGGTTGTTTGAGACAAACAGGGATTTGATTGGATTGTGCTGGTATTCAAGATCACTGTGGTACACGCTGCAGAGAAGTCAAAGCTGACTGTGTCAAGCTGGCATTCCCCTACAGTTAATAAGCCCTCCTGAGGGGCAAGAGTTGTAAGCAGAGGCACAACACGTCACTAACATGTTCACGCTGTTAAGTGCAGATGTACCAGTCAGCACCAGCCTGACCTCTCTGCACTACCGTGTGCGCTGCAGACATACATGGTTCTGATTTGCTTTTTCAGAGTGAATTCCTAGTGGCTGTAGGTTACAAAGAAACTTAAAGAAACTGTGACTGAGAAAGACATCTGAATCTGGAATAACGGCTTGAAGAGCTGTGACTGGCTATCCTTTTCAGAGTGGTGAAAAGGACAGCAGTGGCTGACAGCAGTCAGCTCCGCTCCCGTGATAAAGTCAGCACAATACGGTATCGTTCCTTACAAAAGTAAGTGACATATGAATTAATCACATGCTTACATGATGCTTGTTTCTGCAACAATAGAGGCCTCACAGTAGCCTTACCGCTGACCCAGCTCAGACAAATGCTGACTGTGAGGCAAGGCTAGATGGAAGAGAGCTGATTTAACACTCCCATTCAGTCTGGTATCAGTGATGCTCCTGTGTCAAGATGTATCACAGAAATATTTCACATCTTATGTGCTTTGTACAAATACAGGAGAACTAACAAAACTGGAACCAGAGATTATGAGCAGCTATTATACAAGAAATTTGTCCAGATAATACTTGTCATTGTAGTAGTGTAAAAGCCTGATCTATGTAATAAAAGTTGGGCAGAAAAGGTAATGAGTGTAGCAGTTTGAGAGAAGTACTAACAATACAAGAAGGTTAGATTTCAAAGGTTAGAAACGTGTAGGGGGAACAGGAATTGACAGGAATCTTCTTCAGTCTTTGGTGATTGAGACAGCTTTCCAAGAGATCCTTTCAGCCCCTCCAAATGACTTCCACACCAAAGGGGGCAGAGGGTGTGCCCTATGAATTAGCTCGACCAGAGGTTACAGTCTTGATGCAGGAATATTGAGTGAAATTCTGTCGGTGACTTGTAGGTGAAGGTCAGGCTAAATATCTAGCCATCTGTTTTTGTCATTCAATTGTTCTGTGTGAAACTATTCATAGCTGTTAAGGTTTGGTTACAGGCTGGATCGTATCTAGTGAAATTTCAGTGATCTAAGTAGGGTATGGTTATAAACCGTGTTGGAGAAGCCATAGCGGTACAGTATGTCTTGGGACTGAGAATTGTAGAGCTTGATCACTGTAATACAGCTTCTTAATCATAAATACTGCGGGGGGTTTATTGAGTTATTAGAAACAACGATAAAAAGCCAAGCTGTTTTAATAGATACACATCATATAAACTGCTGTGAAATTGAGATGGTTATTACTCATTTGCTGTAGTTAGAGTAAATCGTGTTGTGATGCTGAGCAAACTGCGATACCTGCAATTCGGCAGTCTTGTCATAAGCGAGGACTGTGCAGCATGATAGCCGAGCCTGTAAAAAACAAAGCTCATAGTAAGAGCACAACACTTAAGAGTTCTTTAGACCCTAGCTGATGGTTGGTTGTTGGGGTTTTTTTCTAGTAAAAGTTGTTGGATTGAAAGTTCTCAGTGAGTTGCTGTTTTCAGTATTCCTCCATAACTCACCAATATGGGAGTTTGTAATACATGAAAACGTGTTCCGTCAAGGAGTTATCAATATACAAACTCTGAACAGACAGTTACAATCTTCAGAGAATCCTGAGAGCCATGTCCTCTACCTGTAAGAATAATCTGAAGTTGCTCCAGTTTACCTCAGCATCTGACTGTCTGTTGAGTCTTACTTGGCTGCAAGGGAAGGCAAGTTAGTCTTTGCAGACATGATGCTAGCACACCTCCTGTAAGAATAATCTGAAGTTACTCCAGTTTACCTCAGCATCTGTCTGTTGAGTCTTACTTGGCTGCAAGGGAAGGCAAGTTAGTCTTTGCAGACATGATGCTAGCACACCTGCAGTAAACTGAAGTTGCTCCACTGCCTCACCAGACAGAAATAAGCACCTTCTCACCTGTTTCATATCAAGTGTCTGAATGTTAGAAATAAGTATTGAAACAAAACAGAAACAAGCCAACAGTTACTTACTGTAGTATAGACTTTTTGAAAGCAAATGGCTACATAGAAGTATTTGAGATACCAGTTATTTTTCTGCCTACTGTAAAGCCTGCAGCACCTGAGCTACTACCCTGAGTAGTAGCCAATGCTGAGATACCTGTGAAAGGACAGGCAGCCTCTCTCCCCCCAGGGCCTCATCACCTCTTCCTCCTGGGCTTGAGCAGCAAACAGGTGCCAGCTGTGTAACATGCAGAGCCCACCCAGCAGCAGGTGAGGGGCTGTCCTGGAGAAATTTAGAGAGATCGTGGTAGAAACAAAGAATGAACAAAGCACGCTTGGCATGGCACAGTGAGCAGGAAGAGGACCAGGGAAAGTGTTCCCTGCCTTTGAAAGGCTGGTGTAGAATGGGATAGAGAGCTATGAGCAGAGTTTCAAACTGTTGCTTGGACTGCCTGTAGCAGAAGTCACTCACAGTATGGAAAAGGAAGGAGCAACCCCTGTTACAATTATGGCTATTCTGGACTGGGACCTGGAAGACAGTTGTAAACCCATGGAAAAAAGGTAAGAGAACCAGAGATAAAATAATACAAATGGACATGGAATGTACAAGGACATGGAATAGTCCAAATTTTTTTTTAACTTCTGTGAGGATGTGTTATAAAGTTCCAGTTAGTGGGAGCTGCTCCTTTACAGGTGTAGGTTTGTTCCAGATCAGAGCAGTAGAGAGTGTTTTGTCACCATAACTATTAAAAAAACAGGTGTTTTGCTGATACTGCTGTGGCAGGCACATATCATGACTCATTACACATCTGACCTAACAGGGCTAGCAAAGTTGCTACATGGCAAAGGATGGCAAACAACCCTGCCATCTTCTAGGGTAAGCTGATTGTGAGTCAGAACATGGAAATCTAATTGCTGCTGCACTGAGCAGAAATGCCCTACAACAGCGAGTGTGAGATGTGTGCTTACACAGGATGCTCTTATTTTGAACTAAATATGGTCATAGTTACCCATGTGTGGTTTCTTCTATCCCCTCCAGCTGGGGCTATTCATCTTACCTCTTGAAAGAGTTTGCCTTATGAGTGCTCCTAAAGTTATTTTAGCAGCAGTCACTTCTGTACAGCTTTCTGCAGAAAATATACCCCTTAAACTGTCAGAGCTGGCACAAAATGTGCCTTTGTTACTGACTTCCAGCCCTGCACCAAAATGCAGGTCTGTGTAAGAGAAGTAGGGGTGGAGCTGGGAAGTTATGTACCGGATAGGAGTGCTAATGTTCTACTCTGTGCTTATGTCTCTTGTGTCCAGCACCCAGGTTCCTTTCACATGTGCAAGACCTAGGCTTGCAGGTGGGCATGAGGGACTCGGATGAATGGGTGCAACTGTGAAAACAGATTCATGGGTTAGTAATTAGAGTTTGGAAGGTGTGTGGATTGAAAAGGAAGTCAGAGTTGTATTCAAGTAATACTACAATCAGAAGCATGTCTTTACTTTCAAATAAATATTTCTGCTGTAAAAAGCCACTTCTGTGTGTGTATATATATACACTAACACAGTCTTTTTCAGACTTCAAATTTTACAGTATTTTCTGTTTGGTGTTTCAGGTGTAGGTAGTTTAAAATCTTTGCCCTTCTAAAGGTGCCACTTAATGTAAAGCTCAAAGGCTAGCCGGAGTTATCTTAAACTGTATTATGGGCACAGTACACTTCAAAGCAATTTTCATATAGGTTAGTTAAATAAAAATTACTCTTACACTCTAAAAAGAAATACATGTTCCACAATAACTCCTTATTTCTGTCAGGAGTTAGTTGTATCAGCCAGATAAGGGAATGCAAGCACTTTTGGAGATAGGAATTATCCCAGTTTTATGTGGCTTTGTTGCATATGATAACTACTGAAATTTCCCAGGCTCATAATTCATAACACTGGTACCGAGAAAGGGCGAGAGAGCAGTGATCAGGAGAAGCAGCGTTTTACTATATTGAGATCAAGTGAGATTGGTAAGGCGAAAGGCTACTTGAGGAAGTCACTTTAAAAAATGAGCCAGCATAAAGATATTTTTGTATTTTTCTCAATAAAAAAATAAAACTAGAAGATGACAGCTGAGAACTGACCTATTAGAGCTAAGGAAAAGGTTTGTTCCAGGAATGACTAAAGGGGGGGGGGGGAAACCGCACCAAACGAGGGGTGGGGGTTGCATGTAAAAGTCTTAACAGCTTAAAATCAGTAAGGAAGTATTTTATACAAACCTCTTCATAGCTTCAATTTCTATTATGGGATTAAATCAAGACTTCTTGCCTCAGAGAATTTTGTAATTTTGATACCCTTAGCCTCTTCCTCACCTTTGTAAAAGATAGAGGAAAGGTTTTACTGGTTTGTCTAAATTTAAGAGAAAACCAGACATTGCCATTTTGTAACTTGGTAATTGCGTGTGTGTATGTCTTTTCTCTAGAGAAAAGGTGTATTGGGTTACAGGTTTTTTTATTAAAGAAACAAAAGTCTATCTTTAATTCTTTAATAACACTGTATTCCTTCTGACCTTCTAGAACAGTGTTGAGAAAGCTCAGTTCTGTTTCAAGCTAGAATTTCTGAAGTACTGATTACTAGTACAAGAATGCTACATTTTCAGATATATTTTGTTCTTCAAGATAACATAATAGTTGCCTACAGCTATTTCAATAGTTGGGGTAAAACAGAGTAATTGTGTCACAGTGTGCCATATGACAGTTCTTTCTTACTTTTGTATTTGGCAGGACTAATACGAAGTTTATTTTGCTGTCTTCTGTCAGTAGATGACCAATATACAATAGTGTTTAGTCCCTATCTAGAAATACCATATATTGGGGTAAGGTTGCATTTCTTCTCAGGCTATTTTACTGCAGAGAAAAAGATGCTTGTGATCAAACACAGTCTATATAGCAACAACAGAGCATGTTATTCCCTTTACTCCTTCTACTGCAATTAAATCCGAGAAGAAACTAAATTACAGAGTGAGAGGCAAATTTCACATCAGGGTAGTAAGCAAGTATGTGTAGTACCAAAGTAGAACAGAAGCTTCCATAATTTTTCAGATTTTTGCTTGTCTTTTGTTTTCAGAAGTAGAGTAGGAGCTGGAAAATAGACTCTTCTTTAGTATCATTTCTGTCAGTGCTAAAGTACTCCAACTGGATGCTGGCTCATAGAAAGAACTCCATCAGCTTGGTCAGCCCAACTCAAGAGTCAGTGATGAGTAGGATAGAGGGGGGAAAGAAGGGCAAAACCTCTTTAAAGTACTACAGCAAAGATACCTTGCCTTTTAAGTCATTCTGTTGAGATGGAATAAGAAGCAATAGCTGCTAAGTCTGGACCCTGCACATGATGTAGCAGTAGCCAGGGAAGGGGAGTTAACATTCCAGCTAAATACTTGCTTCCTAATAGGCAGAAGCATTCAGCTGATGAGTAGTACCAACCTTCACACTTTTACCAAATTAATAAGTAAATCCCTCCACACACATAACTTACAAAAAATTGCAGTCCAGAATCAGATGGATTGTATTAGTGCCTTCTAAATTACATATAACAAAGAAAATACCCAGTGTACTGAAACAGCATTTACTGTACCTACCACTCAGTTGTTTGTCGTTAAGTTTTATTCTCAGTCTTTCCTGCTCTCATCCGTAATTTTATGTATTCCTAAAATCCGGTTGGATAAGGCTGACCTTCAAAAGATTGAACATTTTCCTGGTGTATTTGGCTTGTTCCATAACTGTAGCCACATGGCAGTTTTAACGTCGGTTCATCGTACTGAAGATAAATGACTTGCCACTTGAGGGAGCAAATATTTTTAGCGTTGTTTCAGTTACTTTTATTCTATCAGATTCAGGGACTTCCTCACAGTTCCTGAATGAGAGAAATTTGAAGATACTGGCCTGTCACTATGGTTCCTACCAAAAAGGCAGATGGAAAACTCAAGAGTTGTAGTAGCTGCAGTGATGAGCAGTCACAGATGAGAAAAGCAGTCAACCTTGGAGAGAATCATTTATGAAGCATTCATTTTTTAGGTACCAGTACTTCTGTCTTGTTTATAGATAAAAATGGTTGTATCTGCTGTGGTCATATTTTCTCTTCAAACAAAGGTTATAGTCACTCTTGTCTGTATATTTTATTGCTAAAGTCCTTAACAACAAAAAAGCCAGTGGAGTTATAAATGAAAGACGGTGAATAATCTCCTCTTGAAAAGTGTAAGACTGTTAATCATAGAATGGTTTGGGTTGGAAGGGACCTTTCACGGTCTTGTAGCCCAGCTCCCTGCCATGAGCAGGGACACCTTCCACTAGACCAGAAGGGAGGACAAAGGAATGCTGTGGTTTAACCCCAGCCAGCAACCAAGTACCACTCAGCTGCTTACTCACCAGGGCAAGCTCATCCGAGGGCTGGAGCCCCTCTGCTATGGGAACAGGCTGAGAGAGTTGGGCGTGTTCAGCCTGGAGAAGAGAAGGCTCCGGGGAGACCTTATTATATGGGCAACTACGTTTTTACCTGATTCTTGTACGTGTCACACTAAAGTCAGTGCACTTACTGATATAATTTTAGGAATCATGTATTTCTGTCTCTTCAAATTTCTCTTCCTGTTTCATTTTTATATTGAAAATTGCATTTTTTTATAGGTTTTAGAAAAGATAGCAGTAGAAGGCTTATTAACTTCAAGAGATACATAGGTGGGGATGGGTGCAACATCATGTAGGTTATTTCTGTGGATAAACAGCACGCTTCAGGAAAGATATTTCTTTGGCTCCCCATTAACAACTATTATTAAAATAATATTCTTCTGTTGTGAAATTTATTTGGTTTGCAAATGCTGTGGGTAAGGGTGTTTTTTTCCTGAATAAGCAGTTGAGTGACTTGAAAGTATTTGTATGGTGTATATATGAGTATGGAAATAGCTTATGTATGTATTTGCAAGGCTGCTAGTGAGGATGGAGAACTTATTTTCAGACCAGTCTATTCTAAATTCATCAATTATTTATTGGGGAATTAATTATATAGGAGAACATTTCAAATGGAAATACAATGCCTGTCCCTATTGAGGCCTTTTGAAATGTTTTTTGTAAATCTCTATTTTCAGTTAAGGGATGTGTTGCTCAGTAAGACTGGAAAATTCACTATCGTTGAAGCTTAACAAATACTTTAAACTCTGCTAGGAACAGTATCTTTTACTGATGTGCATTGTCAAAGAACTGCTCATTACACAGGCATATCTTTGACATTATGAATTCAAGGAAGTTGCCCTTCCAGCAAAGCTTTTTCCACACCATCAGCACAGTCTCTGTGACACTCCGTACTGCAGGTAACTACTGACGTACACGAGAGCTTTGCCTCAAACAGCCTAAAAAGCAGTTCTGTGTCCTGTACATGCTCGTTTCACTTCTGTTTTATAAAATTGCACCAAGAATTAATTGCAGCTTGTTATTTTGCATGGAGGTGGCTCAAAGTTTTCCCACTGAATGATAAAAGAAACTCTGTATCTGGAGCTTGATCTGAATCCCTCTTCCAAATACACTATGGAATGCAAATAGGCAGGTAGATCAAATAAATCGATAACAGCTTACAGAAATCACCCATTTTTCTATTTGTGATAAGCAACTCAGGTTTATTCACATTTCATCTGTCAGAAAGCAGTCTGAAAATAAAATCACCAGACTTAGGGGTGAAAAGTTAGTTCTAGATGCATCAAATAATCAGGGCCACTCCAAAAGGCTGTGAAAGCAATTGCTGTGCTAGGGCTGTAGCATGTGACCAGCAGTGGTCTGTGCTGGCACTGGGGGCTGTGTGGCGATGTAAATCGCTGATACAGTGGTGGCTCATCTCCATGAGGCATTAGAAAGTGAACTGCATATTCCTTCCTTGTGCTTCCTGACTTACATAGTCAGGGGGCACATACTCAATAACTTGGTGGTCGTTTGGTAGAGGTGCATGAAACCAAATGGAGAGAGTAAAGGGGGATCAGTTGTTCACACTTATTTCGGTACAAGAATGAGGTGGGTCAGGTGAAGGCGGTACGAGACCCTTCCATCACAGAGAGAAGGGCAGGGTTCCCTATGCAACAAGTCATTGAGCTGTGGAACACCCCCAAGTTGCGGATGCTAAAAGTTTGGGTGAATAAAGAAATGAGTTAATGGAAGAGTTGTCTGTGGAGGGATGCTAAAATTATAGAAACATCATCCAAGTCAGGAAGCCCCTAGGCCAAAAATAGTTGACAGTTGGAAAAGTTCTACTTAAAAAGCTAAACAGGTTAGGAGAGTTTTACCTTGGAAGTGCTCATTGCCACTCTTGGAGGTAGCATATTGGGTCTCACAACCTTTGTCTGATACAGTATTGCTTTTCTGATGTAAAAGTTTTATTTCCAGTTTGCAGTTTGTACTGTCAGAGAAGTTTGGGTCACTTCTGTTGCCCAGCTTATGTAAAATTTATTATAAAAGCAAGTCCCTTATGGCCCCCAGGGCTTGAAAAACATACCTGCCTAAGAAGGAGGGAACTCACTATGATGTTTTTTTAAACAGATGCATTCTGATCTGGCTTATTTTCTAACCATGATTTGTTGGCATCTTGCTGCCTCACCCACTCAACTGACCTGCTAAAATGCATACTGAATTTCTGTCAAACTGTATGAACTTGGAATAATTTGACAGCAGTTCTAGAATTTACAGCGCCTTTACACAGTTCAGTGGAAATTAGAATCTGGTTGTGCAGTTTTGCGTAGGTGTTGCTTTCATTGCTTTATTTCCTCCCCCTTTAATTAATTTGTGAGACCAGCAGGTTTTTCATAGGTGCTGTGATACCCAACAGATCTGTTTTCTTTGTTTCAAGAGCCACCTTATTTTGGTTTGTGTCTTAATAAAAACTAGGTGTAGAAGTTGGAAGGCTTTGAGGGTGTAAGCATGCTCACTTTCCTGGTCCGTGTTTATTCTAGACGGTCAGCAGGCACTTTGTCTTAGGTGCTTATACAGAGCATCTCCTGCTTTTACACTGGGGGTTGTATAAATATTCAAGAATATAGCTTGTTCTCCGTACAGGATGTTGGAGTGCTTTATGTAAAGGTTAATGAAGTCCTTCTCCCAACACATCTGAGAGTTGACATCAGCCCTATTTTTAAGTTCTGAGCCAGAGGACATGTAGGTTAAACAGCTCGCACAAAATCACACATTAATTCCGTGGCAGATCCAGGAGGTTTTGGCTCCCAAGATAACTACAAAGCCTTACTTCCAGTGCTGAGCAGCTTGCACATAAATGTTAGTGCATGCACTTAATACTTATCTAAAATAGTTTTGATTAAAAATAGATTTTCCAGTTAAATACTCTAAATGTGCCTGTAGGGATAAGGTTCCTTAAGCTCCAGAATAAAAAAGATTCCTTTTGTGTACCTGTTTTTGTTTTAAAATTAGTGCTGTGAAGGAGAAAACTAGATGCTTCCCATCCACTCTGATTTACTATCACTGAACATTGTAGATATGGAGCACTGAAGGGCCTGAAGTCCTGTGAAGTTCAGTGGTTTGTCAGCCTAACGATCCCGAGGTGCTAGGACTTAGATTCTGGTTTTATTTGAAGAAGCAAATTTAACTTGGGGAACAAACTGTGACAGGTACATTATTTACATAAGCTCCATGCTTCTTACAGGCAACTCTGCACATCTGGTTGAATGAGCCCAAGGTTTATGGTACTGTCTGGATATCTGGACATAGAAAGAGAAAACATAGGAAATCTGCACTTTTCCATAATGACTGCAGTCAGTAAACATACGTTGTATGTGCTTGTGCATGGATAAGTGGATGGGCATAGGCCGTTTTCCTCACTGAGGAACAATGTTCTACTTTTGGTTCCCATGGAAACCAGCAGGAACATGTAGGTTTATCCTATATGTACCCTGCACTGAGGCTTAGAGAGCTTCAAGATCCAGAGCACAGGAATACTATTTCTCTGCTGTCCTTAGGGTTCAGAAGCATAACCTTCTGTGCAAAAGATGTGATGTCTGTAGCTTTTCTTAGTACCTAAAAAAATCATCTGAGAGGTCCAGCCTTTGGGTATGAAGTTTTGGTCATTTTGTTATTTGTTATTTACACTGCCAAAACACGCCTGTGTGTGTAGATGGATTTGCGTGGGAATTCATTCTTATTTTGCAAAATATGATCAGCTGAAAAAAACAAGATGTGGGGAAGGGGGATGCGGGAATGTGGGATTCTGTTACCCGGACAACCTGTACCAATACAAACCAGTAAGGATTTGAGGCCGTAACACCATAAATGGTAGCTGAGCAGGTGTTCAAGGGACTTATATTTTGGATTGAAGCATGTAAGTAATAGTTAAGCTATATTTGCATGCCAAAATGAACAACGCATGTGATGTGACTAAGGCTGTCTTAACACTGAGGAGTAGCTAAGAAAAATATTGAACAACTTAATCAAAATACAACTGTGGAATAGATGATTTTGTGGAGATGTGTTAACCAACTGCTGTGTAAATGGAAAGTCCAAGCCATCAGAAATACTGAATTGCCCCAGGCGGAAGTGAGAAAGATGAACATTTTTGTAGGTAAGACTTGAATTCTTGCTGATGTCGGGCAGATCAGTAGGAGAGGGCATGCAGCTTCTGCTTGTGTCGTAGGAAGGCATATTTGCTGGTTCTCTCTGCTGTTTGCTGAATAGCTACAGCTCTTCTGAGTTCAGAGAAGCATTCCAGCCCTCATGGAATTGCGGCTTGGTGCTGAAATCTCTCATGAGAAAGTCTTGGAGCCTCAAAGTCCCTTTCCTCTTCCTGTATAGTGGGATGAAGGTGGCTTCTTTGGTGGCTGCCGACAGAGCTAGAGGTTCCAGAAGTAACAACTCGCCTTCCTTACCTGCTTTTTTGGTAGTATCCCCAGTTCATTTCCCAAATTATTGCTCAGATGAATTTAAGTCAAAAAACTCCTCAGCTCACTGTATCCCTAAACTTTACACTGTCTTGAGTTTCAAAAAAGTCTGTTCACATAGGAAGTTTGGTGATGCTTTGCATTTCCATCTCTGTAGGATAAAGCCATTTCGGGAGAGGCTTAACCTCTTTGTTTCCATGTCGGGAAGGCCATTAACTAGAATCGGAGACTCTTTCACTGAAAAAGAGGACTATAGTAAGCGTTTTCTACAAAGGTCAAGCTGCATCCTTGGCCGGAACATTCTTCAGGAGAATACAGGCTGCCTTGGAGCATCTGTGATGAATGTCTTTGTGTTTTGTACACCCCTTTGCTAGGTAGTATGCTCTGTGCAAACTACCAGGCCTGATACAGCGCTCTGAAAAGTGACTTTCCAGTTACTGTCCTCCTAGGAAATCTGTATGTTTGTAACCTACGCAGGCTGGGTGATACTGGTCATGGTCACCCAGATGTGCATGTGAACAACCCCTGTGAAAAAAAGAGAGGTTTCTCTGGCTTACCCTGTCATTTTTTGAGAATTCCTGTCCCTGCATGCATTTTTTTAGTTCTGTGGAGTCTTTCTGTTTTGCCTTGGAGTTCTCCCAGGGTACACTCCGGGGTCTGTGATTGAGCTGTACTCGTACGAGAGCACACTTGTGATGAGATATGCACGCTGTTCAGACACTGCTAGGACTAAAACGTCTCTTGCTGGATTTGCTTGTGCCCGCCTGTGGCGTGAATGTATTGACAAGCTACATATCCCAGAGAATCTCCTGATATTTTTGATTGCTGTAAAATTCTCAGTTGGCATTTTTATTTTCATTCTAGCAACTGCCACTTAGAAGGTGTATTGAGTCTGCTGCATCCTTGGGGGATTGTTACCTGAAAATACCTAAATATGAAGATAAGGGTTATTGGTCTCGTTAGAATAATTTTTCTTTAAATTTATGAAATTTCTGAATTCTCAGAAGCAGGGATGTTTTGGTAGGAGACATGAAGGCAAATAAATTTATTTTGGAAGAATAGGCAAAAAATATAAACAGTTCATATATTCTGTTACCATCGCACATTTTTTCCTCATTCTAAAAATGTAATAAAATCATCCTCTCTTTTACTTAGTTTTGTTGCTTTTTAATTTATAAAACTTTGGGGGTTTTTATCCTCACGATGTTTGCTCTTTTGTCTCACATCTGTCTTGTCACATTTGCTCATTTTAATTTTAGGGGATGAAGCAGCTAATTTTATTGTCTTTCTTATCAGATTACCTTATTAGATTATTGCTGCAGGATAGATAGTTAAGGAATGTGGCTTTCATCTGAAATAATTGGGCGATTGCATCAATTCCTCATTGAGGGAGAAAAGAAGTGGCATGTGCATATTGCACGTAAATTTTCTTGTAGTGTAAAATCTCTTTGCCTGGATACTTCTTATATTCTGATGTTTTCTGTGTTACTACTTGGATATCGCTCTGCTTCCTAATATGTAATCAGGATGCAGTGAGAGGGGAGCTTCACTCCCTATCCATGATTTGCTCACCTCGCTGAATGCCTTGCATTCAACAGATCGTTAAAGCCGTTGTAAAAGGTGTTGCAATGTCATAACCTTCTCTGCGCTGACTTCTTCACTTACCTACTTGTCTGTGCTCCCAAATCAAGAATATCTTAAAATGACTAGTATAAGAGGAGGCCCACTGACTTTAATGAGGCTGTTAACAAACTTGCATCTAGGTAACTGCTTAAACACACTCCTGAATGCAGAACCAACAAAATAAAAGGACTCTATTAATAGACCATTAAGAAGCAATTAACCTGTTGTTTTTTTTTTTTTCTTCTGGCCTTTAGGCCTGTGATCATGACAGCATGTGTTATTAATTACTTCTGGCTTATCTTGAGACTCTTCCTGTATGTGCTCTTTTCATATGATGAACGCGACATTGAAATTATGCTGAAAAATGGTTTCATGGTATACATACTGTAACTCATAAGAACCTGTAATGCTAAGGGAGGTGGCTGACTAGTATAGTTTATGGGCAAATTCCTGGCATATGCTCTACTTTAAGACTTGCATATAAAAAAAGGGTAACTAATCTTGCTTCACTGGAGTTGTTCCAGATATGAGTAGAAATGAGGTTAGAACTTATTTGCCCAGTTATAAATAAACTGAATTGCCATGCTGTGTGTGAAGAATGGCTAAAACTCACCCAAATTAGCACTCTAATAGAAAGTTGTCCGTACACATTAGCAAGAATTCTTTCAGGATGTCCATAGTACAGCTGGGACTGTGCTTCCTCCAAATATCTGACACAATTTTGATACAGCTGAATGTAATGAAGGAAAACAACCTTGGAAGTAGCACTTGTAACGGAGGAAGTGTGAACTGCTTTAGACCCATGTAGGATCACCGTAAAACACTGGATTTAATTGAATTAAATGTTCTTTAGGACTTTGGGTAAGTCTAAATTATGGAAACAGATTTCCTATAATGCATAGTCATAAATATATGTTATATTTATATGTATCAGTTTTATGCATATAGAATTTATACATGCATTACTGCGTATCTTTATGTGGGATATATCCATAGTCAAAGAGAAAACTACTCGGTTCTGTGGGTTTGAAAGAAAACTTGTGCATTGAAGTTTTTTGGTTGGTTTCTTTTATGAAGACTTGCGCTCTGACATGTTTAAACACACAAGCCTCTAACTTTGTTGTTTTCTATATATTCATGTGGAAAGTGATTGTTTTGCTACATTGATGTGTTCAGCTTTAAGTGTGAGGGAGAATGGCTGTCTAGTGCTGTCACTGGAAAGAACGAAACTTTAATTAGATTATTTAACTGAGCTTTACAGTTAAAGGCAAAGTATAGTATGTGACACATCATAAAATTCATCTTTCCAGTGAAATAGTAGTGTTCCACTAAACATTTTTCAACAGCTTGTGGGATATTTGAAAATCTCAAGGATCATAAAATGTCGAGATCTAAATATTCAGCCCTAGCTGTGAGAGCCCGATTAGTTGAAGCTGAGTGGCAGGCTTTAGGATTTAACTACTCTCGGCAATGTCATTACACTGTTTTGTTTCATAGACCATTTTCTGTGTTTTAAAACTGATATTTGTTGATGTAAAGCTTTACCAGTCTGATGAAGAAACAATAGGGAAAAGCTAGCTAAAAGGTAAAGCGCTCTTTTACAGGCACTGCTTTTGGCATCAACAGAAAATTGGCAGAGAATTTTCCTGTCCGCGCTGGCTTACTGGGTCTGCCAAGAAGCAAACGGCATTAACCCAAATAGGCCTCCATGCTGGCATGGCTTTCCTTTGGGGAGGCTCCATGACAGCACAGACACCTCTGCACAGCATTGAAGCCATGTAATCAGGTCACCTGGATGACCAGGTTATGTTAGGCTTTGTGTCTGATTAAGGAGGTGAAACAGTAAAAGATGCTTCTCGGTTAAGACTTCAGAATTTTGTGAGGCTTCCAGGGGCGCTTCTCTGAGGAATTTTCTTATCCATATAAATTCTCCTTAGGTGTATGTCATGATAAACCAGTTTTTACACACTTGTTTCTTTGCCAGTCTTTTTGTTTGGTTGACTTGCAGCTAAATCCAGCCGTCTATACCTTTTATACATGCTGTTCTTGGTCTTTGTCTTTTCAATGCCTTCTTGAATGGTTACCTTCTTTGAGCTGTTGCTTTTTCCCCCTCCTGACCACGTGACTGTGTTTTATCATTTCCCTTGTTAATCATATTGATGGGATCTTTTGTCACTCTTTTAATATCCGGTTATAAGATTGCTGCTGAAACTGTAGTTACTAACAAACTGGGGTGCTTGTACTTGATCTATCTCACACCTGCTGTTTTTCAATAAAACAAGCAACATTCAAAATGCAATCTCTGAAGCGCCCCCCCTTTCTCCCAACCTCCAACTCTCATAGGTGTATATTGCTTTTTAGCAAGCTAGTGTCTTCAAAAAGCATGCATTTGTTTTTCATGCTGACCCCTGTTTTTTTCCAGATCGCTGATGCCTTTGTCTTTTTTGGTTCTGTAGTACTTAACTTCCCTCAAGTATTATTTTTGGGGGAATATTTTGATCAGTACTTGAGCCTAGATATAAAACCTCTTGAGCCGACTGATGTTGTTCCGTCTCCATTAGAACCCTAGTGATCTCTTACTAAACTGAGAAGCTATACTCCTAGTATATGTAGCATGATGACAAGTTCTGTGGATCCTCGGAGCAGCTGGTAATGGGTGTTAGACCGCCTGCATACCTGATGTCTCACACCACCTCTCCAGTTTTTTAATGCTGTCCCCTCTGCTAGAACGCTAAATAGAGAGACAACTCACCTTGTCCTGTACACCTTTATTGTTTGAGAGCCACACGTTATTCTCACTACTCGTACAGCAAATGTATGGTTGTGGTAAGTTTTACACAGTAGCTCATCTAAGTGTGATGGAAAACCCATTTCGAGTGTCATCGGCCATAACCGATCATTTCCCAGTGAGTCAGATGCTTTAGTGAGGTCAATAAACAAAAGAGACGATTACTAAACATTTGGACATGACTGATCATGGTCCTGAGGTTTGTCCCTCATGCCTCTTCCAAGTGTGTGTCATACCAATTCACAGTGGTATTCTGAGGGGTGTTTTTAATCTTTGAATCCTTTCCAGACTAATGACCTTCCTTCCATGCGGTGTCAGGGAGATTGATTTGTAGTTGTACGTTTCTTCCAGTACTCTTTCTGAGGTCCTGCAACATACATTGATCTTTTCCAGGAATCTGGCTGCCCTCCAGTTTCCCATAGCTTCCCGAGTATAGAAAGCCACTCTTCTGTTGCTGCTGTTCGAGAGGCTTTATTGGTGCATCATCCTGTCTTTGAACTTTCCATTCTTCATTCTTTTAGCAGCACGTGCTGCTTTATCGTAGTGGTGGTTCTGTTTTACCTGCTCGGTTGAGATCCTTCATCTGTTGCTTATCCTTACGTACTTTCTGACAGTATTCTCTCTTCAGTCACTTGCTTTTCTTCTACCCAGATTCTGTCACCTTTGACGAGTGCCTGTGATAGGAGCCTTTAAGCAACCCTGTAGTGACAGTGCTGCAATTATCTTATTTGAGGCAACTCCTCTGCCATCTTCTGATTTTTTGGTACATGTTTTGATCTCCTCATGGCATTTTTTACAAATATTACTGAATTTGTATAACTTACTCTCAAAGTCTCACCCTTCTCTCCTGTCAGCAACCTGCTGATCTCATACTGTAATGAGAGAAGACGACGACTGAGGGGAATCTCAATGATTTCTGCTCTGAGTCTTTCAGGTAAAGGCGTTCAGTTTGCCCCAGTGGGAAATTAATTTCATTCACACTGATAAGCTCACTGGAAAAGGCTAACAACTTGCTTCTGTTGTGAAATCAGAAATTATTTCTCCTATTCGTAGGTCTACCTGTTTGGTTTATGGCACACATTTCATACACATCTAAACAGGTTTTCTTCTCCATTAAGAGAATGTACGCAGCACTGTGGTACTCCAGCAAAACGTACTGCACAAGTTCAGCACAGTAACTTCTTTTCAATATCTTCTAGCTATTAGTTTCTCAGTTTAAAGCCAGGGCACTCCACATGTCGGTTACACAAATTGAACTTTTAAACAGTTGCTTTTAATTTTATTGCCATTGCTGCTGTCTATGCCCTGAGTATATAAAAATGGGAAATAAATTCTAAAGTTCTCAGATGTCTAAAAACCAGCTGAACAAAATCTCAAACACTGAGAAGAATATTTTGGTTTGGGGCTGTGTGTATGAAAGACTAAGTTCAAAAGAAAGTATTTTCAGACCATCGTGATGCCAGAGAGACGATGGAAAATGCTTGTGCTGGGCTTAGCTGGGACAGAGCTAGTTTCCCTCGCAGCAGCCAGCGTGAGGCTGTGGTTTGGCTGTGCCGAGAAGAATATTGATAACGCACCGATGTTTTCAGTTGTTACTAAGGAGTGTTTATATCAATCCAGGGACTTTGTCAGTTCCTGGTACTGCCCCTGTGTTCCCCACTTCTCCTCTACAAGGGGCTGGGAGGGGACACAGCCCAGACAGCTGACCAAACTGACCAAAGGGACGTTTCATGCCGTCAAACATCATGCTCAGTTTATAAGGTGGGGGTTGGGCCAGAGTGGGGCTTTCTCGCTTCGGGCTGTGGCTACTAGGGGACTGGGCATCCATCAGCGTGTGGTGAGCAGCTGTATCATTAGTTTTCTTTTCCATTATTTCCATTACATATTATGAGCTATGAGCTGGATGACCCTCTATGACTAAATGTGGAAGTTTTTGTGACTAAACAGTCATGTCCAGCAACTGCAGTAAGGCTAAGCTGTCCTTGCAGAAGGCATAGATACAAGGCATTGCAACAGCTGAAAAAGGTCTGATAATGAAGAGAAACGTTTGGTGTTCTGAAAGGCACGAAGCTATGTGTATTTACCTGTGCCTTGTTCCCTGTGACACTGACGGGCTACCTTCATGCTGAACCTGTACAACGCGGAATGTGGTAACCTGTTTCAGAGGCACTGCGTAACACTCTCTTGCTCAGGGGTTTCAGTAAGGTCTAACGCTGCCTTCCAAAACTGCAGCCCTTCACCAATCCCTCCAGGAATAGACATTTTTCTTGGCGGTTATACAGATTCCTTTGTCTTGGGAGTGATTTATTGTAACATACTACCTAATGCTGCCATAGTTATCCTTCGGCAAATGCACAGGAAAGCAATTACGTGTGAGGTTTTAAAAATCTTAAGTGATCTCCTCAGAGAGAAGTCTTAAGTTTATTCTTAAAACTAACTGCTCCCAAGACTTTTTCCTGCATGGAGGAAGTTAGAAATGCGTCTTCTTCCTCATCTCTCTCTTCGTAGTTTATAAAATGTTGAGTTGCCCTGTGCAAGAGCCAATGGCTAATCCACCAGGAGGTATGTTTCTAACCAGGTGTTCAGAGGGTCTGGACCCACAGAGCATTATAAGAGAAAGCAGCAGGTTGGTGGGTTTGGCTTTTGGTTTTGTTTGGGTTTCGTTGGTTTGGTTTTTTTTAATCTAAACAAAATTTGAACAAATGAAAACGTATCACCCAGGCAATGTCACTTGAGTAACGTTAACACAGTGTAATGCAGTATAACTAACACAATTTAACATTTAAACCAAAATCA
Source organism: Eurypyga helias (assembly GCF_000690775.1). Lineage (NCBI taxonomy): Eukaryota > Metazoa > Chordata > Aves > Eurypygiformes > Eurypygidae > Eurypyga > Eurypyga helias. The sequence goes on from NW_010246714.1 coordinate 63,899, forward strand.
AGTGAAGGTCAAACTAATGCATCACTGGGTCGGCCTCAGTGTTGGTTGAATTAAATTAATTAGATCACAAGATTAATACTTTGACTAATCAGTCTTTATGAACAGTACAGGTGGCAGTAAACTGACCTAGTTGGTTGGCCATAAACTCGGCTTAGGAGCTTATTTAATTATCTTAAAACTCAAAGCAAAGACTAAGTCAGTGTTAAAAGTAGCTCCTCTTATATAACTAAGGCTTTTCTCTCTCGCCCCACCTTCTTCCTCCCACAGTAGGAGCAGAAAAGATATTAAGAGAGTTCCTATAAAGCAAAAATGTTACAACCTTTGTGACTTTTAATGGTAGGATATACCCTAATGAATGAGAAATTGTATGAGGCGTACTCAGTGGGAACTTCCTGTTTTCCCTGTACTCAAGTACTAGCGCTCACATACGCATGGCTGTGGATTCATACAGCAAAGCTGAAGGCTAGAAAAAGGCTGGACTCTCTCTTACTGCTTGTATTTTTACAGGAGTTAAATGAAATAGCTGTGAAATGGAAACAGTATGAAACTTCTTCCTGAACCACTGACCTCTCGCAAGCTTCCTGCCTGGGAGCACCAACTGCAGCTACAAAACATGTTCTCCTGGCATAGTTTTCCAATCAAAGTTTTTTTTTTTTCCAGGAGCTTGGACATGGGTCAAATACTCACGCAAAAAAATTGCTTAATGTCACAACTACTTCCACCTAAGGCAGCTGTGTTTTCAGAGATTATGGAGTTTACCAGTTTCCCTTAAGATTTTCCACTGCTTCAGAAGGCAACAAGGGAATTTTTCTGCTGTCAAAGTTTAACTTGGTCTCAGTGGTGCCAAGGGCTTCAGGGAAGTCTGGTAAATAGCTACTCTGCAGCCGTGGAGCCTAGTACAATCACGTCTTATAGGGGAAGTATTTCTCAGTGTATGGAACTGCTTAGCGCTTTCTTCAGACGAAGTGGGTTGATCAGTGTCTCTCTTACAGTTACATTTTTGGCAGAGTCACACATAGGAGGGTGGATAGTCTGTGTGCTTGCTCAACAGGCAAGTTAAACAGTAGATAGATGCAGGACAGTGAGGAGTGAAATGTGACCGACTGGTCATGCAGATCAAGGGGGCTAGATTTTTGGGGGTTTAGGTCAGTTTAAAAATATGAGGCTGTAAAAAACAATGCACTTTAAACACAGACCCCATTCTTTCTAGCAGTTCTATATAGAAAGGACCCCTGGAGCATATTGCACTGTTTGCTGTATCAAAGCAATGTTATGTTTGTTTATACATAAAATAGGAAAGCATTTATTTGAAATGTATGTTTTATTAGTCTGACAATATGATCTGGATTTGAACTTTCTACAAAACATGCCAAAGGACATTCAGACCATATGGTAACCTTCCAACAAGCTGGTTTAGTACATCTGCTGGCTTCGGCATGTCAAGTGCTCCAAATAATTTGACTTGGGACTTTTCACCACACAGAAAATTAATGTAAGCAAACAACTCAATGGGTGTATGCAACACCACCTGTTATATATCTGAAGTTGCCAAATAGAGAGCTAGTACATTGCTTTTATTTTTCATTAAGTATATCTTCAGTGCAAGGATTGATGTATGTATTATTTTCTACATAAATATGCAGTGCCTAATTCTTGGTAATCATCATCTTGCAGTCAGTTTTAAATTTCCTAGGTATGATACTGTTGATGTATATAGCGAAAAATGTCCTTAACTAAGGTTACAGATTTTAGGATATTATGCAAGAATATGTTTCTGTGAAAGTGTATATTGCACTCCTCAGTCCCTCGTGAAGCAGTAGTGCAATATAGAAGAGGAATGGTATCAAAGGTGTTCTTTTCTGGAACTTCATGGAAGAAGGTAGGATTAGATGGGAAGGTTGGAGAGGCAGAGGAACCACTGGGTTAGCTTCCACAAATGAAGACAGCAGATGACGTAACTGCATCGAAGATCAGGACTCCGGCAGTAAGGCAGCTGGCACTCACTGGCTGAGATGGGGCTCCAGCAAAGGATTAGTCTAGCTCTCCACTTTGGGCAGCAGACCTCTCTCCCACCCCCTGAGGGAACTGGCTGTGGGATCAGAATTGCACTTGGGACCGGCGTACGACACTGAGTAATTGCATATCTTCAGATAGCAGCATTATCTGTGGGTACTTAAATTTATGCTACAGCTGCTGTTTCTGACTAGCCTTTTGCATTCCTTCTGATGTCAGTCTGAGCTGCTGTTGTGTACCTGAGTGTCGAGGTTGAGGCTGCCTTGGCAGGGGGCTGTGTTAGACAGCTTAGGCTACACTGGTCAGTATGGAGCAGTAAAGCCAGGGCTCTGGCTTTCGTACGTAACCAGAGGTAAATGGATGCTAAGTTTCAGATGACAGGGCAAACCAATCAGATTTTTAAAACTGCATAAAAAAAAACAAACCAAGAAGCAGTCACTAAACAGAAAAAAAGCCCAGATTTTTCATACGTGTGGTTTAGCACCCAAAACTCTACAAAAATCCATCCTTCATAAGAAATTTTCCTCTTCTTAAAAAGGCTGCCTTTTTAACTGTCTGCTGCAGACAGTTACCAGCTGTAACTTGTGAATGGCAGTCTCGCAACACTTGCATCAGTTGTGCCAGCTAATACGACAGACTGTACAGCAATGTTAGCATGGTCTTGAGGGAATAAGGAGTTATAGGAATTCTTCTGTTGTAGGAGCTGGATATGCACATAAGGAGAAGTCTTCAAGCCCTGTCGTTTTATGCATGTGAGAACTGGAGCTAGGTGAGGTCATGGACAGACCAAGAGGCAGGACCTTGAAGTAGTAACGATGCTAATTTATCTTGAAATTTTTTTTCTGACATAAATCATCATGCAGCTGTAAACATTCTATAGGCTGAGAGAGGCAAACCAATCTCCCTCTGGAAAAACGGGATTGTGGACCAAAGCTGCCACCCCAAACCTGAGTTTTCACATAGAAATGACAGTATTGCTGCCCATCCTCTGTTCTTGCTTGAATGCAGAAAACCCCTAAGAGCTCATTTAGTGGTTTAGGAATTGAACGTTTTAGTGCTGAAGCGCCTATAGTAGACTCTCACGGGAAAGGGGAAGGCTGGGAGGCAATTGAAAGGAGGGCTGGGAGTGGTATGTTTTCAATAAGAGAAGTATAAAAAGTTGTGGGGTAAGTGTGCAAAATCAAATTCTTTTTTTTTCTCCAAACTGTAGACTGCCAAATCCAATAAAAAAGAAAGAAAAGCAGCCCACTCCTGAGAATATGTGTGTAAACAGAGACAAACAGAAGGAAGAGTTGGAATTTTGGGGTTAGCTATGTAGTGTATCTCAAAATTTTGTCATGGTGCTGAGGTGACTGAGTTTTGAAGGCTAAAGGGGTGATGTAATTTATCACATAGCTACATTGTTTTCCGCTAAAGAGCACAATGTATGTCCATCAAATAGTTCAAAGAGACAGATCTTGGAAGTAGCGTGAGAGGTTACCATCGTACATCAGAGCATACACGCTGTAAGAAACCCAGGCCTAGGCCCCATAAAGGAATAAAGCCCACTAATACAGGGTCTTGACGGTACTGAAACTGGGTAAACTCAGTAAAAGTTGAAAGCAAAATTCAGTAATTAGACTCAACTGCAATGAGGGGAAAAAAAATTAACCTCCATCTCAGCCAGCAGCTGAAATGAGTGAGATGTTTTCTGCCCATTTATTGTCAAACGTTGTATGTAGGAGGAGGCTCGGAAAGCAGCGCTGTGCATCCAGGTGAAGTAAAAAATTCTGCCATCAGCAGTTCTTGCATAGGTGTTCCCAAAGCATGATTGACATACAAGCCAGAACTTGCAAGAGAATTTATGAAAAAATTCAGAGGATATCCTGTGGATACCTCCAGGTTTAGCCCCTTGACACTGCAGTGCTGCTGCAGAATTGCCATTACGATGCCTCTGCTGCTGAAAATACTTTAATCTGGACTTTACAAGCTGGTGGGAATCCTGGACTAATTTGATTCCTGTAAGAGAAGCAGAACCATAGGGTAGATAAAAGGCATCTGTTAGCGATACTTAAATATTCCATGCGTAAACATGTCACTAGCATTTCTTCATCTTTCTAATGGAATATGCACTCGGGCTGACCTAAGAAGTCATGAGTTGGATTCCCATTCAAATTTTAAATCCTCCCAAATTAAATTCTATCTGGAGCCAGTGATCTTGTCTGCAAGTCTTGGAGTCCGTGGCCCTTCTTTCCAGGGCAGTCTTCGTTCTTTCAGAAGGAGGCTGCCACCAGCCTCACTCGCATAAAGCTCTCGGTGTAAGAGAGCAGATACAGTGTGGTATGTGTACCTGGAGAGGAGGAGGTGTCACTCTAGATAACATTGTTTTTCAAATACCGTGCTATCCGTTTACGTATCATCATCAACACTAGTCCCTGCTCCTACAAGTAAGCTGGAAAAAAGTGAGTATAAACTGCACTTTAAGTCAGTGTAGTGGCATCTTCAGTTGTAGGAAGAGTACGTTCTGATGGGCAGTGAATTCATCATGATCACATGGCTTCCTGGAGATTTCCTCCCCCATCAGGATGACCCATGACAATTTTGATCTTTAGATCCTGGCCACATTAAAAATTGGTATCAATGGTTCGGTGAACATTTATGTAGCAAATACTCTTTAAAGGCTGTTGGAATAGGTGGTTTAGTAACTATTGCTTTCTGGGTTCCACAGAAGGAGTGCTGCATTAAAAAAACTTAGAGCATTCAAGAGCTTTTATGCAAGCACTCTGCACATACAGTAAAAAGGCATAAACATTTTTGTCTTATTTGACATTTCAAGGATATTCCCAACATTTGTAATAACAGTAAACCAGGTGGAACAAATCTCTGAAGAGTATAAACCAGAATATCCAATCTTTTCTAATTACTTTCCAAAATCTTTATGTCTACTTCACATCTGCCTCCTCCATACAGGCTGTGTTTCCCCCCAAGTAAACCTCAAAACAGTTGTTGCATTCTCAGGCTGAAAAGAAATGTGACATCTGGATCCCGAGTCAGCCAGATGGCAGTTATTCATTGAGGACGTACAATTTCACTTTTCATTTGACCTGCTGTAATCCGTGATGCTAACCCCAGTGATATGGGATGCTCTGCTCTTCTGTGCTCCTTCAGTGCTCCTTCTCATTCGTGTCCCTTCTGTCCCTGGAGAGAGCTGAATCGTATGTTGGCTCTTTGCTTCACACAGCAGTTAGCTCGGAAGGCTACATAAACTAATGTAGAGGAGTGGCCATTCAGAAATACAAAAAGACTGGATTTCTGGTATTTAATGTCTGTATACACCTATTTGTGTGTGTATATATATTTGTGTGTACATACTGAGCATGACATTTGATGGAATGAAATGTCCCTTTGGTCAGCTGTCTGGGCTGTGTCCCCTCCAGCTTCTCGTAGAGAAGCTAGGGACACAGGGGCAGTACCAGGGACTGTAAAAGTCCTTGACTGGGTATGAACATTCCTTAGCAATAACTGAAAACATATGTAAGTTATCAGTATTATTCTCATCACAGCCAAACCCCACACCCTCACACTTAGGTACTGTGAAGAAAACTAACTCTATCCCAATTAAAACCAGCACACAGTAAATTGCAGCATTATATCCTGAATAAAACTGCCTGCCTTTTGTTTCTTTTGAACCTGTTACTTGTCAAGGTTATAATAAAATAATAGAAATATTGTATAATAGAAAATGCAAGTAGAGATTTTCAAACAGAGATACCCAAATCAATCTTTGAAACCACTAACCACTTAGGTATCGCCTTATCATTTCTATCAGTGCTTACATTTATTTTAAAAAGTGGTAGGTCAAGTGTTCATTTCTGTTTCTAAAATTGCATGTAACAACCCAAATGTAATTAAGTTTTATTCAGTGGAAAATCCATTTTCACTTTCTTCTTTCACCAAAATAAATACTGGTTTTGATGCTGGGTATGCCCAGTTCCTATGCATTAATTTTGATAGGAAGAAACCCCAAATGAAGCATTTAATTTAAATGATGCTTCGTTTATTAATGGTATTTCTGCCAGTTTTCAATAGCTAATGCTGGTGTTAATGTAACTTGATTCCTGAGCAATTAAGCAACACATTTCATACTGGCAAAGTGATTAATTGGGATCTTTGGTGGGGAAGCTAAATAATGGCTAACACTGTGTGTGAAATTCTAACAAAATGCTAAAGTTGTAGTAAATTCTGAGGGTGGACAAAATAGCTTCAGCAACTGATAGTGAACTACAGCACCTTTTGCCTCTGGATGAAAGATGTCATTGTGCTAAGGGCAACAAGTGAGGGTGATCGCTGGGGAGAGAGTCCAAGACCCGTACTGGGTGGGAAGGTGCACAGCTCCCTCATCCCGCAGCGACGGTTGCAGGCAGCAGCAGCAGCAGCACAGTGGAGACGGAGGGCCACAGGTGGTTTGGTCCTGTGGGCTTTGATCAAGCAACTCCAACGTTCTTTAAGGAACACTGGATTCACCATGAAGTTCGGTTGTAAAACTGTTGTTCACGTGAAACCCTGTGGCCCCAAACCTGTGTTAAATAACACTGATGTACACAACTAGTCTCCTTGGAAGGCAGAAGTCCACCTGATCTAAATGCGGTTAGATAATAGTCAAGTGTGCTCAGAAACCTTTGCCAGGGCCTTGTTTTCTCTGGGGTGAATGATTGTCACTGTCCTCAGTCTAAAGGAAAGAAATTGGCCATCTGTTGACTGTGGAATTTACTAAATCATGCTGGACTGGAAGCTTGTAGAGTATGTAGTGGGGGTGACATTTGAAAACATGTTAATGGTGGTTGGGTTGGTTGATTTCCTCATGTTTCCCTTTTATAACCAAGTCTCAACTGTATATTCATTAATGTATGTCCAGAATCAGTACAGGTTGCAGTACACAGTGTCTGTCTAGAAATGACCAACTGCCCAGTAGGTTTGCTGAGGTACGATGTTCCCTGTGTTGAGGTAGTGCTGGCTAACAGAACAGTGCAGGGCCTTCCTTGTCCCTCTTTTAAGGGTAAAAGGTTGCATTTGAGGTGTATTTACTTCTCTTGATGGTAGGGAGACAAACTTGCAAAGTTACCTACTGGCAGACTTCACTGGGATTGAGTAAATCCAGTGGATCAGTAACTAAGCAGTGAAGTTGTTAACCAGTCGTTGCTTAGGTTATTACAAATGAACGCCATACGTGCGGCCGTGCTGTCTGCCTGAGTTAGTCTGGGCAGAATTCCCTTTGTACATCTTCCACTGCCATTTTCATCCCCACTGTGCTTCAGTCAGTGTCCTGTGCACAGAGAAACGCAGGATTCCGTGCTCAAATGTATGAAGTTCTGTGAAGACAACACATAGGTTGCTCCTGGGGTTTCGAGTTGTGTTTTTCACCTCCTACCCGTGATTTGTCTTTTCATTTCCAGTTAAAGTTTTTGAGATGGAGTCAATGTACTGTGTGTGGTGGGCTGTACTTCCAGAATCCATTGAACTTTTAAAATGTGCAGCAGTGCTTGTGCAGTACAGACCTACCTGTGTTATTTCTAGCTTCCTGGAAATACGCTTCTACGCTTCCGCTTTGCTCTGTGGAACCAATGATTTAATATACCAAGAAATGTTGCAGTAAAAACTGATGCAAGCATTCTGTGACCTCATTGCTAATGTCTTCATTCTGAGATGGATTAATCGGCTCTTCTACAAGCACTACAGGCTTTCAGAGGTAATTTGGCTTTTAGCTCTCTGTAAGTTTCAACATTTAAAAAAGGAGGTTTCCAGAGTGAGCTGATCTGAATACACAATAAGAGGCTCTGATTGATGTACTGTCTTACTGACTTAAAAGAAATTTGTTACACAGATGGTTATGAAATTTTATTCTATACTATAGATAATACTAAAAACTCAACATAATCTTAGATGTCTAGAAATGTGTATAATCATGTAAGGGTAATTGATCAGGAAGATCTCAAAAATCTGGCTGCATTTGGACTATTTCTGAAGAGACGCTGATTAGTCAGGAGTCCAACTCGGCAAACCATCTTAAATCCACTGGGAAGATGCAGGGCTAGATTAGGGTTGTGTTTTCTACTGGGTGCCAGGATGCTTGAGAGCATCCTGGAAGGAGCACCCAGCCCCTTGCACTGGGATTCCCATCTTCAGAATCCTGAGAATTAGGTTTTTCCGGTTATGCTGCTCTGGATGATCAGCCTAACATTCTGCCCTAGTGCTGCTGTTAGTGCTTCTCTGTATGGGTAGGTTCAGGATTGTTGATTAAAATCGGGCAAAATACTGGGTCAACCCTCAGTGGTGTTTGTGTGGAATCATCTTTTGTGGGGTCCTTCCTACAGCTGTACTGTAAACTTGCCCAATATACTGTCATTTATTTCT